>NC_137616.1:21787646-21790374 GCF_963280865.1 Gymnoscopelus braueri | reverse complement strand
TAGCATTGAATAGGTGGGTGGGGGTCAGCCTTCAAAAGTGAGACCCCACCCAGACAAACAATAGATCACCCTCTGAGTTCCCTGATTCAATTTGCACCTGTATGAAGCAGGAAAGGGGGATGGGGACACATGCTCTCTCTCCCAGGTGAAACAAAGAAAATGCTAAGAGCACCCCACATCCCGCTCAGACAAACCGGCACCTCTCTGACTCAATCAACTCTCATGTCTGACTGTAGGCTACTTGTAGACTTGTGAAGTTAAATAATGCTAACAAATGTGTATGAAATGTTATTAAATATACTCCATTACCCCCCATGAGAGACATTAAACGTCTTTCACAAACACGTATATTTCAAAAGAACCACAAAGAATCCGCCCCCCATGAAAAGCGACTGGAACATCAAACAGAACATCAAACAGAACAAAAAGAAAACATCCAGGAAGACCAAAACAGCAAACAACAGCATACAGAACAATGCATATACAAAAACCAAGATTACATAGTACAGCGACACGGTGAATTACATCAAATAGACACATCCCCCAAAACTAATTAGCGTGCAGGATCCCTCTGTTAGCCTTTCAAACTCCAGGATAAAACATTACACAGCCCCCACCCAGTGGAAGCTGACAGCATACAGTCGAATTACGCTCACCAAGTGATAACACCCGCCCCCCAAGATCAATGTCCCCCCCGCCTAGTCACCAAAATATACTCAAAGATAGCCTAATACTTATCCCTAAGTTTTACACCGTACCATCAAGCACAAATGACAACTACCACAGAAGTGCCTACACGGAGAAAAGAAGGCAGCGTACCCCCAATGAAACAATAATCCACAAAGTAAACTCACATTAAACACAGGAGACCAGAAAGTAAAAAAATACCCTCGCATCACTTCCCATGGCAGCCATAGCCCCATAGTTTAACCCACCCTCATCACAAAAACATAACCCCAGGTCCCATATGTGCAGCGTTCCGCTCGATAATGTCTCTCTTGTAGTCTCCCTCAACGTCATCTCCTCACCCCAGCCGTGCTCCAACGCCGTACCCAGATTGTCCAACAGCTAGCCGCATTTTAACAACAGAGCGCTCCACTTGCGATCGCTGAAGATGTGTTACCACACTCTTCACGAAGAACCCCTTCATCGCAAGTTCTCCGCCCTGCCGGCACCCGCTGTCCTCTCCCCACAACATACCCGCTACGAAGAACCCCGTCCATCCATAGGTTCCCCGCACTGCCGTCAGCACCGCAGCGCGCTCCTTTAGCGATCGCAGAAGACAAGTTGTGTAGCCAGATGAGTCGTGCAGCCGTCCTAGATCTGGTCACGAGGTCCTCTCCTTGTAGATTCTCGAAAAGTTGTCGTCATGTCGTGCCGATGTCCATGATCACCCACACGGTGGTCCCCCCACGTCTTAGGAGGAAAACACGATCCGTCCCCCCACCGCAAGGCAAAACTCAGACATCACCGCCCGCCGCCGCATGTCCTTCCGACGCCTGGCTCAGTATCCCTGGAGACTTGCGCCCCCAAAAAAACAAACCAACGCGACTGCCGACTTAGACGCCATATGAAGTATATTACCCACTGCCGACAACCCATATGAAGTATCTCTTCCACGGCCTTAAAGGCTCCATTGCACTTTTGTAGTTGCCAACAACGCCATATTGCAGATAAGTTTGTTGTTCCAGAGATGAGAATGAATGGTTGTAGAATGAATGGAGTCATCACTAGTCAGTGAGGTGTCTTTGCTTCCAGTTTATTACAGCAGCCAACCATCTCCACAGCCTAACGGCCGGGAGTGGCACACACAGATATTTACACTTTGGTACAGTCTATATAGCATTGAATAGGTGGGTGGGGGTCAGCCTTCAAAAGTGAGACCCCACCCAGACAAACAATAGATCACCCTCTGAGTTCCCTGATTCAATTTGCACCTGTATGAAGCAGGAAAGGGGGATGGGGACACATGCTCTCTCTCCCAGGTGAGACAAAGAAAATGCTAAGAGCACCCCACATCCCGCTCAGACAAACCGGCACCTCTCTGACTCAATCAACTCTCATGTCTGACTGTAGGCTACTTGTAGACTTGTGAAGTTAAATAATGCTAACAAATGTGTATGAAATGTTATTAAATATACTCCACTACCCTTTAAATGGCCATAGCCAATAACGTGGCATTGGGCGCTTAAAGTTAAATATTTGAAAAACTACACATTATTTCAAAGAAAAAGCCACCAGGCCACTAATGAGTTGTGACAGGTGTGTGATGAGTGAGAGCAGGTGAGAGGGGTGGATCCAATCCATGGGAATAGGGGGAAGGTTGCTGACTAGATGACTCTTTTCTACACCCACCCTCACTAACCTTAACCTCAGTAAAACAACGACCTAACCTCAAGAAACACTATTTGTAAAACTAAGAATTGCAAATGATGATCCCCTAAACACATTGTTGGGGACAGGGATCGAACCAGCCACCTATGGATTCACAGGCTGCCTCTCTTCTCATTGAGCTAGAGATATGGCCTCCCTGATGGTGTTTGTTGATATCTATAGGTTTTTCCGTCCGTTATGAACCAAGCCTCTGTTTCGCTAACTACTCTAGATCACTGGTTCACAAAACATTTACCAATAAAGTTTTTTTTTGTCTCCTCGGAATGGAAACTAGTGAAAATAGTCGATCTACAAGCTCACAACGCGTTGCTATCTGAAAAGTTGTCAGATTGTA
>NC_137616.1:21775146-21782646 GCF_963280865.1 Gymnoscopelus braueri | reverse complement strand
ATGACTGACACATTTTGCAACTGTGAAAAATCACTTACCTACGTCTATCTCAGATGGGCAACATACGGCCTGAGGGTCAGAACCGGCCCTGTGGACCGTCTCAATCCGGCCCACGATGTCCTCAAAAGTCCTCAAAAAAATGATAAAAGGCTGCATTATTTCTTTATGGATTGTGAAACAAATTAATTAACCTACTTGCAATTATTGAGAATTCATATTTACCATTTGAGTACATGTTGATGAAGGTATCAAATCAAATCAAACTTTATTTATATAGCACACTTAAAAACGACTGTAGTCGACAAAGTGCTGTACAGGTCAAAAAACAATACAACAAAGCAATACAATCAAACAATCAAACAGGAGGTGATCAAGTTAAAATTAAGCTCGGCTGTGATTAAAAACCAAGTCTAAAAAGTGAGTCTTAAGCAAGGGCTTAAAAACATCGATGGACTGGGCGGATCTAATGTGAAGGGGAAGGTCATTCCAGAGCCTCGGGGGCAGCCACAGCAAAAGCACGGTCGCCCCTGGTTTTCAGTCGAGCGGTTGGCTAAGTCAATAATGAGAGGTCAGCTGACCTTAAAGCTCTAACTGGGTTATGGCGTTCAAAAAGTTCAGCCAGGTAGGGGTAGGGGGCAAGCCCATTGAGGGATTTAAAAGCAGTTATTAAAATTGTAAAATCGATCCTAAATTTAACAGGGAGCCAATGGAGTGAGGCCAGGACTGGGAGATGTGGTCGTGCTTTTTGGTGCCTGTGATATGTAAACAAATGGTAAAAATGGCATCAGTGACATATGAAGAGTTGCATATCAGACAACTGGCAAGTTATAAATGAGTAGACTCATTTAAAAGTTGATACTGCAACTGCATTGAAGTGGATTATTTTACATAGGCTTACAGTACATAACCAATGTTGTCATTGTAACCTCAGAGTACACCAGAGTGACACATACAGCTTTTGAAACATTTGAACATTGTTGTGTTGTGAAGCAAGAACCCAGGCCTTCTGGCCTGGCAAGTAGCCTATATATACATATATATTAATCTGTCATGTCTACCAAATTCAAGCCGTTTTAACAACATCATTTGGCGTGTTTCAAGTTTCACACCGATGTGTGGCCGATCTATCTCTTAACCGCTTTTAACCTAGTGTCCAATTTTTTTCCTATTATTTATTTATTTCTTTTAAATATTTGGTAAGCTAACAAAGTGTCATGATGCGACGCGTTGTGAGTTTGTAAAACAGCTATTGCTGGTGGGTGACACCGTCGTATGACGATATATGTTGCAATGTTATGGTTGTTGTAAAATATGCTGTACCACAGTTATTAAGCTCACAATTTCACAAACAAACCCATTGTCTTTTCTTGTGTACTTTTTTAACAAGTTCCCGAACTATACAAACATACTGTGCACTAAAATAACCACATTGTTCCATTTTCTCACAGACTCAACATGATGAATTCTGTGTCACACACCATATTCATAAAAAGCTCAGACTGTTGAACCAACAGGAATAAAATGATGCCCAGTGAGCTATTGGACTGTTACTCTAAGTCCTTCTATCAACAATTGAAGAGGCCATTATTCTGTGGCACTGGTCCCTACTTACAGCTGTCTGCCACTGAACCAGAGAGAGAGAGAGAGAGAGAGAGAGAGAGAGAGGAAGAGAGAGCGAGAGAGAGAGAGAGAGAGAGAGAGAGAGAGAGAGAGAGAGAGAGAGAGAGAGAGAGAATGGCTGACTGAGTGAATAATGAGATGCTGGGTTTTCAAACGGTGACCTGTTTAATCCAGAGAGACATTGCAAAAGCCATTTCATTTATACAGAAATTACCCACGGATGTGTTTCGGAGAAATGCTGTTTCGGTCATGGGGGTGATGCTTTCTGCAGAGGCAACCTTGTATAAAAATAAACAAATGACACTAGGCTACCACACACAAAGAGATCCAAACCTTACAGTTTATGTATTTTAATAATGAAATAACACAACACTGACCTTTTTTAATCAACTTTACATTTGGCACTCTTTCAAAATGTATTTTAATATTTATTTTTTAAAACATTGACCATTATGCAATCAACAGTGGTTTATAGATGCCATTGCACTTTCATATTTCATATTTAAGGACAAGCCAGTTCCACTTTTTGCCACTTAGTGAAATCTATTTAGTTCAAACTCCAGATTTTGGCCTGCAACTACTGTGTGTCCTTTGAAATAAAGCAGAAATACTTTCCCCTAATGGCATAAGCCAAATTTATGTTGAAATGGTGTTGATCGGCAAAAACGTTTGCTTGAAAATCCGTTATTTTTGGTGAGCGAAATTGCTGTGTATAATGAATTATAGATTGGGTTGGAACCTATTCTTAATTGTCTCTCTGCTTCTCACAAGCTAAAATATGCAACTGATTAAACATTTTGTAGAAGTAGGTCAACACAGAAGTATGCACAAAATGACAGTTATCTGGTCATGGCAGTTACAGGTGTAAGGCAGCAGTATTTGAGAGGCAGTTTAACTGTTGTTACTATAAAGTCTACAAATGTTGAGCATGGCACTGCAGGCAAGAATATGTATTTCCAAGAATTTGTCTTGCCTTCAGGCTGCTGACAGCATAGGCAGTGAGAGCTCTCATCCTGCAGCCTTAACTGTAGACAGCTCAGACTTCGCCGGGAAGAGCATACTCTTCCCCCAAGGCCATTTTGCACAAACGGGTCATGTGCAGGGACATTTCTAGCTGTTGTGTGGCCTATAGAGATCCGAGGGACAATTATGTCACAGTTTTATGATTACAGTTTAGTGTGAGGCCCTGCAAGACTAGGCTACTAAATCCAAAATATTAACAAGTTAAAAGTCTAAGGGAGACTCATCATAACTCCGATGCAACACAAACACAGAAGCGATTCTGTATTTTTCCTAAAGAAGGCAGCTTGTCTGCCGAAATGCCATATAACAAAGTATTGCATCTGTGTTTTGAGTGGTGGCATCTGCCATAAACCTATTGTTCCTGATTGCCAACACCTCATCATTGGTGTGCATTCCACTTCCTTCAACAAATTAAAAGCAAAACATTTTCTCTTAATTTCATGATTTGTTGCCATAATAAAAGCTTCTGGTACAGTACGCTGTGTGCTCTACACTACAGACATTCCAACAAAAGGCCTCAAATGCCACTCTGCATTGGGATTTGCACATCTCTTTTCATCTTTTCATCTAATGCGAAGCCACCTCAATCTAAGGAAGTCAAGCCCAAACCATCTTTCTACACCTTCGCTTAGCGGCAGCCAACAGACCTTTTCCTGTCATAGAGAAAGCACTTTTTCAGCTGCAGCCCACGTGCCAAAATGATAAAAGGCCCGAGGCAGAAGGAGAAGGAGTGTGAACAATAAAGTCCCACACATGGTGATGATAAGCCCTGCTCACTCCCTTCTCTTCCTTCCCCTTCTATTCTCCCTCCCTGACACTGCGACTCAGCTGTGGAACAGGACTGACTGGTAAGTTGGGTTTGAGCTTTGCTTATAAAAAAAAAGAAAGAAAGAAGGGTTTTACACTAAACTGAACTAAAGTGAACTCTGCTAGGGTGGCCGGCTTGTCGCTCTTTTGCTCAAATAGTGCCAGTGTGCAAAGGCATTGATTCCCCAGGCCAGACCGATACCAACACACACACCAGTCCTGCAGTGTAAACATGGCCAGAATTTAACAACCTTACACAGCTGCCCTCATTTGATTCTGGTTCAGCAAGTTCTTCCCATTACTGGCTGGAAAACCTTATTATCCTAAATGTTGTTGACGTCACTCACAAAATGCTCACCTGAATTGAGGCCAGATAACTGTCAGCTGTTCTTTTGTGTAGTGAGAATTAGAGAGTCGGTGTCCCTTTCCACCCTACTAGAGATTTTATGTTTTGATTTGACAGGCTAATGTCTACTTCTTAAAGACAGCTAGGCTCTTGAGTTCATGATGTCTGTTTATTAGTGGTCCCCAGAACCGGGGTGTGTTATTCCTCTGAAGAATTACGAAAGAGCGTTATGGTGAATATAAAAAAATCTGCTTTTTGTGGCAACTGAAGAGATACTTCAATACAATATAAAAATTGAATGTCTTACTGTACAGTACCACTTATGTTCACCATTTGATTATAGACTGATGGAGTGGTTAACCTACAGTGTGGCAAAGAGGTCGACTGACTCAAGAATGGGAGAAACCATAGTGTGTGTTTAAAGTATTACTGGGCGCCCATCTCAGTGAATAAGAGTGCCCACCACAAAGGCATCATCATATACTGTGACAATAAAAAGACATGTTATACTGTACCTCTTAATGGGCTCTCAAAAACACCCAAAATGTTTGTTGTCTTGACTTTCTGAACTACCGTTGGACACATTATAGGCACACAAACCCTGGTGTCCCTATTTTGGCCATGTCATTATAGGTGAGAAAAAGCTATGAGCTTATAGATCAGCTATTTTCACCACGCGACACTGACATACAATAAAGTAAAGATCAGGCTCAAGTGGTTAATAGGATGAAAAGTTATAATGTTGTGCTTTTGCAGTGAGGTGCTCTTGACTCTCATGACTCTTACTCAGTGTAATTTTGAATCACTGCCAAGCCACACAGTAAAATCCTCTGTATTAATTTAACTCTTGAGTCTTTTACTATGCAGCGTTCCAGGTTCAGGACCTGATGTGTGTCTGTTTGGAAAAGGGTCAGTAAAGTGATGTAAAGGCTATTGTCTGGAAGTCTCTCTGGAGGTGGTGTGGGTTTCTCTCTCTCGCAGATACTGCTGATTGAGATGGAAAATCAGCTCTTTGTTTGTCTGAGCAGATATATGACACTTGGATGGCATTTCTTTTTTTTTTTAAAGCAAGATCTGGTTTCAGAACGTCCATGGATTCTCTTTTTGTGTTGCAAAAGTGTAGCAGATTTTTCATGTAAGCGCTGGAAAATGTATTATACTGTGCAGGTTCCTCTGAAGCTGTATCTCATAGCTGTGCATAGTGCGCAGTGTCTAAAACCTGTGATAAGCATAGCTGTTGAGATAAGATAGATATGTTTGTTACAGTTCATTCACATGAGTATTTTCCATTACAGTCATCCCTTAGCAAAACAAAAGTGAAAACCAGGAATTCACCCGGCCTAACTGAGGTTTGATTGACCGGCTACACTGTAAATTCCCCAAGTTCACTATTTTGTCTAGGTCATCATACTCCTTGTCTTCGGTCAGCATCCAAGAGCTACCTCAGTCGTGGAGACACACAGGTCTGGAGAAGCCAAGAACAACTTACAGTAATACCTGCTGTTGGATCACAGCAGCAAATATTAACAACTAGAAAGAATCATTTCAAGGCAGAGAGTATATCAAACCATGTAAAGTACACCACTGCTACATTAGGCGGAAAGATTTGATCAGATATAACAAGACAATCATGCTAATCTTCCAAAACAAAAAGAAAATCTAGCTCCAGTTCAATGATAGGTCTCGAATTTCCCTCACTTCCACAGCATGAAGCTCAATGAGGTGGGACTGATCTGCCGGTTCAGGGCAACCCAACACCTAGCTGGCGATCTTCATTCAGGAGTTAGCTCTGCCAAACTTTCAACAGTCTCTCCTCTTGGCTAACCGACTCAGCTACCAAAGCCAGATTATTCCAGATTTATTGACTTAATTTCTCAAACAGATTGATACTGTACTTATTGCTTATTGCTGAGCAGAGGCAGAGCCCAGTTCCAGGTCAAATGATTTGGCAGGGGGAGTTTCAAGTCTGTATCAGCCTCGTCATGATGAATAGATTCAACAAACAAAATGAGTTGGTTACAGTCAGTTCTCACTGTTTTTCACAGTGGTGAATTTTAATTTGTGAAGAGATCCATCATTGTGTTTTATGTTTTAAGGTGGATAGCTTTGTCTTTGCCAGTATCTTGTGTCATCGCCAATACTGGTCAGTGTATTCTTCTACGTCTCATAAATGTCTGATATTTTCCAAATACATGATGGGCAATGTTTATGAGAGCAGCACTTTGGCTAGAACACATTTTAAAGTTGACATTGTGTCAATGTGTGCACATCGTGTACCTGTATTTAGGCCGGGTGCAGGACATCAAGGCAAAAATCAAAAGAAGGTTGGTGCGGTGGTTAAAACATCCGCACACTGGTTTAAAGGGACTACACCATGAATTTAAAAAAAATAAATAATATTTAATATCATAGTGTTTATGTCCCTCAAACGTTTTTCAAAAGGTTTGAGGCTAAATCAAGCCTCAGTTATACTCATTCCAACTAACTTCTCTCTGTCTTATAAAGCACTTTCACCTGCAATACCACATTGTCCTGTTTGGCACGGGGCGCTATTGAGCCAGTTTGTATGCATGTTATCTCCTGGTTCTGTGTGGAAAAAAAGGAGGGAAAAAAAAGGAAAAAAAGAAAAAACGGAGGTATTGTACCAAATCAGTTTGGCCTGTTTTGAGACCAATTTACAGAAAACCCCAGATTTGCTGTGAAAGCCTGAGTGTTCAAACTGGGGTATTTTTGGGGATAGAAGAGAGGTAGGGGAGACCAAAAACACACAAAAAAGAAGAAAAAGTTAAAATTCATGGTGCCGAAACAATGCAATATGTGGACAGAATTTGCAGGGATACGTGATCCAAATGATAATTAGGTACAAAACTTTAGTACACATACGGTATGATTGATGAATAGAGAAAGGATCTGGATCATCTTTTGGTTGAGAGTCGGGTATACAAGTAAGTCTCATTGAAACCCCATTGGAAGAGGCAGAGGAAATACAGTTTCCCACCATTTTATATTTTCTGTGTTTAAAAACTATTCCACAAAACACTGAACAATTGTGAGAGAGAAAAAAAGTTAAAGAGAGAAAACATAGGGCAAGTGTTCTGGCTGATCCAAATACAGCCGAAGATCACTTGGTGAGATCCCTGAACTTGCCCCCACTTAATTTTATGGGTTAGGTTCCTCGTCATCTATAAATCTGAGCCTCATATTGGGTGTCCCGAGGTGAGACACAAGCCAGCAAATTACATACTCCCCTCAAGGCTATAAGAGTGTACACACATTTCAAGTGTCCTCGTAAACCACATTGTTTCCATCTTATTCTTCCCTCTCCCCGGAGTATATGGCAATGGCAAAAGTTCCCCTCACAGGCCTGTCCTACTGGGCTTGTTAGGGGACATCTGCTGCCATGTCCAAATATTGTTTTTGGCCGGGCCCTCCCTGGCTCTGCAGCGAGAGAATGGAGATGGGGTCTATTTTTACCTCCGAGGGATAGACTGTGTTAACATGCAAAACAATACCTCTATCCCTCAGTTTTCCAGCTGCAGAGCGGAGCAGCAACTGCTAGGGACTGGGATCACACAAAACATGCCAACCAGCTCTGTGAGGGCTGAAGTTGTGGCTCTGAGGTTCTGTGCACTGTTGACCTCTCTGGTAGTCATGCAGCATGCTCACAGCACCGACTTGCATGGTGCTTTATCACTTTATCAGCA
>NC_137616.1:21760146-21772646 GCF_963280865.1 Gymnoscopelus braueri | reverse complement strand
CACAATTAAGTTTTATCACCATTGGAGGTGGACAAATGCTCTGTGCATATGAGGGACGGGGGAGCACAGCTTCATCAGAGGGGTGGGACAGGGTCTGCAACTGCAGCTATCAGGAAAAATCCTTTGTACCTGTATTCATATCCTGGAAGTGAGTGTGGCCTCCTCAACCACCATTGGCAGGTAATAATACATAATTATAGTTGACCTACTGTGAAAATAAATACATTTATGAATTAATAAAAAAGACACAAAATGATACACCTGCAGTGTTACAGTGTATAATTTACTTTACACAGGTAAGTGTCTGGAAATGACTCATTAGTTGTTCTATACGGACTACGGTCCATAAAGCAGTGGCGGATCTGTGACAGAAATCACGCAGTTCCCCCGAGCCACTCCCCTCAGTTGCAGCTGCACCAGTACTGCTTTGGAGCCGGTGGCCCCGTTACGTGCTGCACCTGACATTATGTGCCCTTTCAGGCCAGTCGGACCTATTCTCCATGGACAGGAAATTCATTTCCTCGGAGGATGGAACCACACCCGTCGTATTCTATAAAGTAATACCCCCGCCCCCCCCCCCCACCTTTAGATTTGCATAACCTATTCATGCTTTTCTTGCTTTGAGAAAGATGCTCCATGGCGTGCTTCAGACACTGCATACACTTACAAGACTACAGATGGATATCGCTTGTTTGTGTGGAAATTGCTTTGTACAGTAGGTCACATTCGATGAATAACTAAATCATGTCCCTGACAGATCTCCACTAGACCGTGTTGCTGTTCATGTTTCTCTGTGGTATTTCAGGAGGCTGTTTAATAGCTGTTTAGAGGCTGTTTCATTCTGACATAAAGCAACATACAGCTACTGTACCGAGTACAGTGGTGTACATGTGTAGCAGAGTAACCCTGCCTGTACCACATACGCCTAATATCTCCGGGGGGATTTCCCTTTGGCTGAGAGAGAGAGATTTGGTTTCCCACAGAGAAGAGTCAGGTTAGAATCCAGGTGGTTACAGATGACTACATGGTTGGTGCCGCAAATCTGCAATTAGCCCAACTGGTTACATGGATGTCTTAGCTGTAGAAATGTGTGAATTCTATTGAGCAGCATGCTGCAGTAGGATGCACCCTACACTGAAGACATCAAAAGACATTAGAAGGTGATAATTGAAGTGTCAGCACTCTACAGCACATAACTGTATGAGGTCAGTGAGATCAGTCTGACAGTTTTTTGGCTCACGAGATAAGTTGATTCTTGTCTTCACTTAAACTGCAGAAGAAATAAAATGGGTATAATATGACATATGTTTATAGCAAATATATATTTCCTAACATTTGTGTGACATAGGACCACAGTAACACTCACTGGTCTTGGAAAGATTGAACATGGACAACTCAACCCAATCGCCATAGAAGAACGTTACTGTACCACTGAAACATTATACTGTATGTCACGTTGATACTGTACGTTGCATGTCAAAGTTGACACATTGCATGTGAACGTTTAAGTGTAGGGTTTGTTACATTACATGTCAACGTTTAGGTTTAGGATTGAACACTTTAAAAGGACATTTGAATAAAGTAAAAACAAAAGAAGTAGAAAAATAAGAGAGTAAAATGACAGAAATAATTAATTAATTTTAATGAATTAAAAGAAGCAAAAGAGGAAAAAAAACGACAAACACAAGTTTTGTGTTTTAAAAAACTGGGAGTTGCAACAGACCTGCAGTTTTTTGGTAGTTTGTTCCAGAAATATGGTACATTAAAAACAGTACTCTGCTTCTCCACATTTAGTTCGGATTCTAAGGACATAAAGCAGACCTGTCCCAGATGAACTGAGAGGTCTGGATGGTTCATGATATCGCACAAGATGCAGAAATGTATTTTGGCCCTAAATCATTTCCATTAAGGGAACAGAGCGGGGGCGATCAGAGATCAGACTGAAGCTGAGGCATGACCCTCAGAGATAGGCACTTGGCTATCGACTGGGTGTGTCCCTCGATGACTGGCCTGAGGGAGGAACAGAGAGGCCTTTGTTTGGCCAGCTTCAGGGCTGTCTACAAAAGTGCTGAGCCAAGCAACAACTCCCCCACCCCCCACTTCTCTCCCTGTTTCTTCCCACAGACAACCCCCACCACCACTACCACCACACACAGCCGCACATACACTCCCATCAGTATTTACCACCAGTCCCAAGAGACTAGGTTTCAGCTTTAGGGAGAGGGAGGGAGGTATAGGGGTATTACAGGACAGTTTAGCAGCCATAACATAGACCAACTTTGCGTATTGGTCTCTATGGGAATGCTTAGTCTGAGCTCCATGTTGCATCTTTAATGTGGAATGTTATGTATAAAGCGTTTCTGTTTAAATTGATCTCTTGGTAGTCTGCAAACGGATTACCGGTATGTCAGCATTGGGCATTACTTCATTATGTTGTGTTCCCAATCCCTCAACTACAACTGCAGGAGGATTAAAAGAACTTGTGTTTTCTCTTCGGCAGAAAACAACGTTTATGTGTACTGGCCTGCTTACAATTTCCCCTGTTGAGATTTTGCCAAGAGTTAGATGCATTATTGAATGAGCACCGGTTCATTTAGTTCTCGGAAACAGCGAAACATTTCTCATAGGCCTACACATTTAAATCACAACATCAAGATGACTGGGACTGTAGAACTCCAGACTGAAAACATGTCAACATCTAATAAATCGCAAGCACAGTGTTACAAACGGAGAACTCAGAGGAATATTCAGAGTACAAAAACACTGCGATAGCACGTCTCTCTGAAGTAAACTGACAATCCCAATTTAGCAGACTGTTTCACTTTGGTTTTTAGACATCTTGCACAGTGCACTATGCAAATAATGGGCTTGAGCAAGTACAGTCTGTCAGCCAGTGATTTGTGTTCAGTGTCTATGTTTAAACATAACTCCCCATTGACAACACAAACTGCTTGTAGAACACAGAAACGGGTGTGCGGTGCAGTGGGTGCACTATGTGGGTAAATTCCCAAAAGGTAACAACTTCGACCACATGAACCCTAACATCCCTATTCTGGGGTAAACATGGGTGAAAACAGACGATCTACAAGCTCACAACGCCTGGTTCATTTATTTTCTTTTGACCTATTTTTGTTTAAAGGGTCTACACCATGAAAATCAATTTTTTCTTGTTTTTTTGTATTTTTTGGGGTCCCCAGTGTCTCTTGTACCCCAAAAAAATGTTTTTTTTTTAATTCAGTCATTCCTTCTCATTTCATGGATTTCCAGAAATGTTTCTGAGGTCACAAACATTATTGATGGCAAACCCAATGTTAAATGAAAAGTGCCCGAATCGCTCCGAAACTTTTTCTACCCCCCCTAAGTGTAACCTGACACCGTCAAATGGAAGAAAGCTTGCGACACACATTTTGTTTCACAGCGTACTTGCATCTGAGACTCCGGGCGCAGAATCGATGACAGACAGTTTTTCTTTTTTTCAAGCTACTAGGCAGGTGATTGGATGATCCCGCCCCTAGCAGCCGCTGATTGGTTCGGACACGCAGTGTTCGGCCATCTCTACTCCCTTCGCAATCCCAGACCTCCCTGAAATCAAATGCAAATGAGATTTCCGGAGGGAGGGGATTTACCAGGCTACCCTAAGTGGGGGTCTACGAACAAATACTTCGGGCTCTGATTTTGGCTCCGCCCCCCAGAAGTGGGTGAAACAGGCACCTCAAACACTTGGTGGAATTGTTCAAAAATGTTCAAAGTGTTTTTTTTTCGATTTTGTATTTTTCTTAGATGCTTCTTTTTATGCAGAATTTTTCCATTAAAAAAAAAAAATTAATATTTTTTTAAATATTTTTTTTTATTAACAGACACAATTGACTTGGGATGAGTATATCTGAGTGATGATTTAGGCTCAAACCTTTTGAAAAAGGTTTGAGGGACATACACCATATGATATAAAAAAAAAAAAAAAAAAAAAAAATCATGGTGTAGCTCCTTTAAATGCATTTTAGTGTGTTGTTTCTGGTTATAGTCTTGATTTTGTATGTACTTTATGTCATATTTTTAATTCATAACTTTTTCATCATTTAGGATAATCATTTGTTCTTTGGTGTTGGTGTTGTGTTGGTTCTTTAATTGTTACTTTATTTTTGCTTGTCAATTTTTTAAATTGCGCTGTAATTCTTTAATTGTACTGTTTGACCCCAGGAAGAATAGTCACTGCTGAGGCAGTCACTAATGGGGATCTAAAATAAACAAACAAACAAAGTGTTGCGTAGCAACACGTTGTGAGCTTGTAGATCGGCTATTTTTGTCAGAGATATTTAGATAGATCTTTAAGTGTAAAAGGAAAAAAGGAGGGAGCCTGGGGGACTCCAGTCAACTAAATATATAGGGTTTAAGCGGTTAAATTGTCACTTATTTAAAAAAACAACTACATTATCTGTGTGGTATCAACACTGACTGTGACCATATTATAGTTACAGAACAGGTGCTGCATGTTCCGACTTGCATAAACAAAGTGCACTGATATCTTTGTGAGGTTCAGGACCGGCTCTCTGGAAACATAAGTTCTTAATTTTCCTGAGGCCATGTCTGTCTGCACGCTCCCATGTGCACATGCCTGTGTAACCCTCCCTTATACCCTAGTCTGCACAAAGCAGTTGCCTGAGGGGGATCATCACAGAACACAGGTGACAGAAGTGTGAATCACAGCTTATTTAAGGTCGTACCTTTCCCCTGAAGGAGACACACAGGCAAAAGAGTGCTAATGTCACTCATTGCCTCAAAGACTTATGAAACGTCTCCATTGTTTGCACTAAATTACTTTTCAGGGTCTTTCAATAGCAGTAACACTAGTGTCTATTCATGACAGCAGTTACCGTTCAAGGATTCTGTCAGTTGTGATTTTTGCCCCATCGTGTAAGCGAGGCTGTTCGGAAGCAAGAACATTGTGACAATCCTGATGCACACATCAGTTAAGCTAGTCCAAGAGTAGCATGTTTTATTATTAGTTGAGTTTACAATTGAAACTATTGTAATGCTGTAATGTATATGTTACAGTATGATTGGAAAACCAGTCAGATTGAAACATTTGTGCTCGCCCTCCTGTCAAAAAAAGAAAAACAAAGTTGAACGGCGAAAAAACTAACAAAAAACAATTATAAATCGATCGGCCGCTTAATTCGGCGAGCGACGCCGGGGAAAACGGGCTTGATCGGAAAACCAGTCAGATTGAAAAAGGTGCACTTGTTTTTCGGGGCGAGGCGGTTCAAGTGGGAGGCTTTGATGTCCCCAAGGTACAAAGCGAGTGCTCTGCTCACAGCTGACAAACAACAAACAAAATGAGTCGATTTTCAGTCGCCGAATTAAACGGCCGATCAACAAGTTTGTGGATTTATTATTTATATATTTTTTATTTCTCAGAGGGCCCCACCCTCGAAGAAAACGGGCACTCCTTTCTCAATCTGACTGGTTTTCCAATCATACTGTAACATAAACTAAGCCCCCTCCTGTTTTCGCTCTACAATAAATATCTTTGCCGAAAATAACTCTTGAGCAAGTAGATCTACTATTTTCACTGAATGTTAGCCCCAGATTAGGGCTTCAAATGGTTTAAAGCTGTTTTTCCTGCTACTTCTGAGTAAAGCTTTCTGTATCCTCAAAAGACATCCTCATTATTGTCTGTCTGGTGCACACGACCAAAGCTCAACACTACTCATAGTAAGGTAGCAGACAGTAAAACACAAAGCCGTATGAAATGTTCATAAAATTTTAATGACAAAAAAAAAGAAGAAATAAAACAGCAATGTACCCATTTAACAACAAAGGAAATCTGTTGAAATTCAGAATTATAAGATGTCTAGATCCAAGCTCTTATGTACAGCATATTGCACTAGAAAGAAACGAACATCCCTCATCCATGCTCCTTTCCTAATCCACCCTCCATGTCCCATGCTGATGAGAAAACCGTGCAGTAGACAGAGAAGTCCCAAAGACAACACAGCCAATGCATTAACAGAACTGCTACATTTGGACTGGGTCTCACTTCATAGGACACATGAGCGTGCAATCCTTGAGACCGCCTCTGAATGTGAAGATAAAAGAAGAGAAGGACTCCCAGCGCATACACAGTAAAACCAGAGTTACAAATGTAACTAAGGTCCTATGAAATGTTGAAATCTAACTGACACCGAAAGTGTATAAATGTAACCAAATGAGAATTTGGTTACATTTGTACCCTCTCAGTTAAGTTAACACTCAGGATTTCACAGTGTAGTGCACAAGGAGTTTGAAATAAGCTCTGTGGTTCAGTTAATGTATTAAAAGAGATACTGTGGTTTTCACTGAATTACATTACATTCAAACCCTTAAGATACAGATTTGTCAGGAATGTTGGACATGCACTTTTAACTCCATATACATATTGAAAAAAAGCCCTTGAACTGAGAGTTGATACAGCGGACTTGCCAAAATGTTTTAATAGAAAACAAAATATATAAAAAAAGATGCCACAACATTGAAAAAGCAATTGTAAAAAAAAAAGAAGCAATAAATTGTGTCGCGTAATTATTTTTCTGTTTTTACAAAAGGCATGGAAAAATTCCGCTATAAACTTTATAAAGATAACAATAGCTGCGGCAAATTCATGTTTTATGTATAAAAACACCAAATCACAGCACTTAACAGTTAGGATGCACTCTTTCTTGGATATTCAAAAGAACCGAATCAATAAATTTGATATTCAAGACACTGAAGGTTGAACATATAACATTTTTTTCTTCACTTGGGGCTGCAGCAGTGGTTGGTAATGATAGGCTCATGCTTAACATATCCTCCATCGTGTCTCGCGCCTAAGGTAGCAGACCTAAAACTCATTACGATGCGTTGTGAACTTATAGATCTGTTATTTCTGGCACATGACACCGTCATACGACAAAGTATAAGGGTACAGTCACCCAAGCACAATGGCAGGGGACTGGCCAATGCAGAAAGACGTCAAAGTTCAACAAAGTTGAAGCTCCACGCGTGGCTTGACAAATGCGCCAGTTAGAAGCTCGAACCCTTTACTCACATAGAATGGAAGATGTGAACTGGACTTGTTTCTGTCACATGCGTGTGTGACCGTACCCTGGGTCAGGCTTCAGAGCAACATCATACCTATTGAGTAACTGTACAACCCCATCTCAGATACAAATAATACTGGGCACCATGGTGGCTCATTCCATTGCTCCTTACAACATTAACCCACAGCCCTACTAGATTATAGATAATAAAGCACAGAATCCTAGCCAAGCTAGGTCAATCCAGCATATTACAGATCTTAAAGAGATTTAAGAATCTAGAGGGGAAGTTCAGCACAGGAGTAGAAAGAGAGGCGCAAAATATACAGGTATAAAAACATTTTCTTTACAGTGCACATTGATTGCAAACAGTCGTTTCCGATATTAAGAAGGTTTCATGTAGTGAACGTCGCCATGTGAATATAACAGAAGTCAAAGTTTGCCCCTGTGCCTGGTGAGCGTCTATGGGTAAATAAACTGTGTGTGCACAATAAAATCCTCAGTGTCATCCGTTTGTCACTCTGAGAGCATACAAATCTAACCAAATAGACCCTTACAGATCCATGTGGATGTTCTCAGAGTTAAATTAACACTTGGGATTTTACTGTGTGGCATGGAGGGCAAAACATGCAACACTGCCCCCACTGTTATTATGTTGATTTCAGAAAGCCCAAGGCCATTGTCTTTAGATAACTATGGCGAGTGTGGATGATCATGTGGCAGGTCTGTCGCTCACAAGGCACATTTTGTACATTTGATTGTCTGTTGTTCATGTGATTTTGTAAGGACTCACAACAGCTTGTGAGAGAACACACGAGGCACATGGCTTTAGTCCAACCTCTCGGCGCACAAAACACAACTGAACCGCACGTCGACAATGAGAAGAAACCGACTGTACACACTGAGATAGCATCTATACAGTAGCACTGAGCAAATATACACACAATAAATTAGAATAAATTATTTGAACAAAAAACAAAACAAAATAGAATTGAACAGGCTTGCCAGGGAGTAGTCAGATGAACGGAGAAAGAGTGGGAGCGTGAGATCTTGGACCGAAAACAAGCGAGTCACAACGACTTCTATTGGCTCAGCGTTCAGTGTATTGCAGGAAACAAGTTTTTGGTTCAGCTATGTAATCCAAAAACATCCTGACCATCTGTAACTCGCTGCAACGTTTTCTGAGCATTAACCACTTAAACCCCATACACTTCAGTGGTCCCCTCCTTTTTTCCCTCTACACCAAATCTCGTGCTGAAAATAGCTGATGTATCACCTCACGTCACAACACGTCACGTTGCTACCTGTTGTGAGGTTGCAGATCTGCATTTTTTTTTGCCGAATGTTCTCTTATTATGACTTGCACAGAATGGGGATGCTAGGGTTCATGTGGTTAAAGAGTAAAAGGTGAAAAAGCTTTGGAAAGGGTGCTAACTTTCTGCTATCACCCGATTGTTTGTTCAGCACCAGCCACTACATCGTCCAAGACGTTTCATCAACTCCCAGAATAATAAGAAAAAAAGAACATACAAAAAGAAAAAAAGAAAAACATCAGTGTCTTCAAACATATCCATATTACCAATTTACAATAGATTAAAATCATACATCTATTGATAAATCTCTCTAAAACATAAATGCTCCATTTCCTTAAAGACCTTATTATTAACTTCTTTACATTGAAAAACAGTGGCTGTGTCATCGCAAAATGCTGGCAGTCATCACACAGGGATGCAGCGCGAGCTCTCTGAAATATCCAGACATGTTGTGGTAAAAAGAAAAGAAAATAAAAACGTTCAGGAGCACATCAGAGGCTCTCTTTACTAAGTTCTCAGTCAAGTTGAATGGTACCACTGGCAGTTTGGTGAAAACAAATGCACTTTGACAAGGTCTTTCTAGAAAAGAAGGACAATCTTGAGTTGCACATAGTAGTACATAACTATTAATCAGTGCTTTAGACAGCGAGTTGCTGTGAAAATTAATAATCAACACAAAACAAAATGCTTTTTTAATGGGGTCTGAATTTGAAGCCAAAAGTAATTCCTGTAACAAAATGGTGTACTGTAGGCTAATCGTGAAAGAAAAGATAATGCTTTTAATTGAGAACACATTGTTCAAAGAACCTATCTTGATAATAAATTTTTGTTCTCATAGATGTCAATTTGATTGTAAATGCAGTTGATCCCTAAACCCTGATTTATACTTGGTTTGCACACTGTCGCGCAACCAAGTATAAATAAGGCATAAGATTTCACCTTTTCCACTGGCTTAAATATTGCTCCATTAACACCGAAATGCACATAACTTTCACAGCTGACCCATAATACAGCTGATGCATATACTGCAGTGAGATCAATTGCGATTGTCAGTCAAGCCAGAGGAATAAATCCTGAAAAGCTTGAGAAAATTAAATAATTTATCTAAAGCTTTTCAGCTGTCTTGATTGTTCACATTTCCCTGATTGTAAATCTCACAAGTGAGACTTTGTTCCAGTTTGATAAATTTGTGCTTGGGTATTTGGTTTAAAAATTACTTCAGATTGTAGATTCAGGATGTACACAGACAGAAGCATGTGACCACGAATCATAAGAATAATGCTCAAACACAAATTCTCAAATCACCGTTACGAGTTCAGGTCTTGAGGTTATTTGATTGAAAGCAGATCAATATCTTAGGATCTTTAGTACATCTAAATTCAAGTACACGTACATCTATCCTTGAAATCAAAAGGATAAAACTCGACAAAATGGGTAATTGAAGCCACTTTAAACATGAGTGGTATTGTACATTGCTGATGGATAATGCCAGTGAAAGACATGGGTTCATCTTCAGTTAAGGCCGGTGAGACATCTAAAATGACCAACAGTGCAACACCAGCATAACACCACAGAAACTCTTTTGACCATTTTGAAACAAACCAGTGTGGAACAGTTAAGGTTAAGTACAAGGGTTTTTCAGAGAATACATCAGAAATGTGCCTTGTATGTCATTGAGTCAGTAACTTCAGCACATTAATGTCCATGTCCACAGTTGTTCCCAAAAAGAGGCCCCTAATCCTAAATTCATCCCTTACTTATGATTTCCTTTATGCAAATAAGTATGAACTGTGGCAGGAGAGAATAAGGCATTCCCTGGACTGATGGAGGTCCTTCAAGACATAAGATACCAAATAAGAAGAGCAATTTACTGTACAAAATAGGTAATCTTACAAATATTTCGAAAATATCTCTTCAAATGCAATGGCTTCTTCTTGGAGAGACGAAAAAAGAAGGAAAAAAAAAGCAACCAAGTCTCCGTCCAGCGGTGACGAGCGTTTTCTTCATCTCAACTTCATTTACAAAAATGAAAGGAAATCCAAACCCGTGTTCCATCTTACAGTGCCATCTCAGTGTTCTGGTCCTCATTTCTGAAGGGAAAAAAACAAAGAGGGCCAAGGCAAGGACCCTGCAGGATTCCCTTCATCTCTGTTCTCCTCTCAAACGGGGGACAACAGGCTGTCTTGGAAACAGGAAGCCAAACAGTGCCATTGGAAGGCGCATCCACATCGGTAGATGTACTCTCTGGTGCCTCAGGAACTGTAACAAAGGAACAAAATGCATGGGGATTTTAGTATCAGTGAGTGGAGTCATGTTTGCAACGTCATAGTGTTTTTAATCTACACTTGTAAACACGCTTTTTTCTTAAACAACCTACTCTGTACTGAAGCCATTTTACAATTGTCCATTTTCAAACCACAGACAAAAGCAACAAGAACCAACTACTTGACTACATGAGCAGAAATGATTAATGTACCAGGGATACAAAACGGCCTTGATTCCAAAATCTAAAATATGTAATTAAGCAGACATTACATTGTGGATGGCCATGGGCCAAAACCTTCTTCTGCTGAATGATCATGAACCTGAAGTTGTTTTATTCAGCCCACCAATTACAACACCAAAAATTCTGTCAAAAATGTGGGAGTCATTATCGATTCTTTCTTTTTATTATTTGTAATTTAAGAACCGAGTCCAAACAGTTCACTTATGCTTCATCTTTGGAAATGCCCTTTCTTTCCTTCGCTGGCATGTCTGTCTCTGTCCTTGTTTTGACTATTGCAAACGCTTTCACATCTGCAGCAGTTATGGCTTTAACAAGCTTTCAGTTTAATTTAGTATAAATGTTGTTGATCATTTTAAATAAATAAATGGTTTAGGTCTTATCCCCAAGTCCAGATCAAAATCAAAAGGTGACAATCTGGACCGCAACACTGGAATAACTTGCTATTAACTCTAATATTTTATGGTATTGGTGAAATAATAAAAACAAATGTTTGTTTTGGGCATGTTATTCTTTATTGCATAGAATTCAGACATGTAGAGAGACAAGAAACCATGGGCAGAGATAGATGTGAGGCATACTGTATGAGACAAGACAGGTCGGACTCGAACTTCGGGTCCACATGCTCACTAGGAGCATTTCTATGCACTACCTGGCTGAGCCACCAGACACCCCACCGTTCTGTTTATGTCTACACTTTTTTTGATTTCCTCATGACGTAATGTTTTTTAGGTAAAACCCCATGTGAGCTGCGGGTAAGCCCTGTCGCTTAGGCCACATGACATTAGAGCGGCTTGGATGTTTCCACAACAGTAGCTTGTGTTTTCTGGGAAACGTGTCTGCCACAGACACAACACTGTGTGCCTAACACTTCTGCTTGGCATGCTGGTTCTCTCACAACCATGGGATGTAATCTGGAGGTTTGGCCAACAATCGCTACACACTAACCGTTTTGCTTGTTTTCATTACTTAAATCAAAGTCACTACCAAGTTCAAAGGACGATAACATTCAGACCAACAAGTGCATCTTACTGTCATGAGCAGTGATATTGAAATTGGCAGGGGTTAAAAAAGATAGGATAAAGATACTTTAAAAAAATATATAAATAGAAATAATTGGGGGACAGAGAATTAAGTATGAGATGTATGGGCACATCCAATGATTACAGGCCTTACTCTATCCAGGGGCGGATCTACAGGTGGGCCTTTATGGGCCCAGGTTCACCCTATGAGGTGTATGCAAACTTTGGACACTCTAAACGATGCATGTGGTCCCAGAAATGGTGAGAGCACATGCTCTGCTAAAATACCTGGTCTATTTTCCATCTTGCAGAAAGCAGCCAAACAATAGACAGTGAAATAAATTGTCATATTGACGTCCAACCGGTCATTATAATATCTAAGCTTAAAAAACTCAGGCCCATACTGATACAAAACTCAGGCCACTAGACACATTCTGTATTACTTTCATCTTATTGCCATTCAACAGTAAAATGGAAGGAGAAACAATGAGAGCGGGAGGAGAAGAGGACAGGCCTTCCTGATAAGAGTTGCAAAATGTATTTTACCCGCCCCCCACCACCACCTTCACCCATCACAGCATAGTAATATCCCACCCTCCACCTCCTTCAG
>NC_137616.1:21730146-21757646 GCF_963280865.1 Gymnoscopelus braueri | reverse complement strand
AGAAAGTAAAGGGAAAGGAAGTATTTTCTGGTCCCCAGGGGAGTAGAAATTGCCTTCACCCAGATGATGGCTGCTCAGATGGCTCTGATGAGCACAAAGGGGGTAACTGCCTGGGGTTTCATGTCTTGCTCAGGGACAGTTTTGACATGTAGAAGGGCGAGCCCAGGGTCAAACCGGCTACCCAGAAACACACTACAGTCTGCAATCTGTGTCATATTTTGATGTGGACCTTTTACTCTAGGTACGCAGAGCTAAATACTGATTATGAAAGATATTCTGTGGAGAGATGCACCAAAGTGTGTCCTAGGAGGGGTTCTGCAAACAGTTATGAGCCTCCACAATCTATTCCATCTCATTCCACCACTTAAACCCTCTATACGTGGTAAACTGGACATGACTTTCCTCTGTACTTGGAGTGCTCTTTTTTCCTTCTACACCAAATCTCTTTGCCAAAAAATTACTGATCTACAAGCGCACAACACGTCGCGTTGCCACTTGCCACACATTGTGAGCTTGTAGATCCGCTATTTTTGACGAATGTTTTTGGGATGTTACTTTAGATTTTTTTTATTTTATTTTGCCGATAATGACATGCCCAAATAGGGACACCAGGTTGATAGTTAAACAAACTTGATGTGTTACAGGCTCCAAAGAAGACTTGAAGAGCATATGCCTGCATTGTTATTGTGTTATTGGGCGAGTGCACCTATTGAACAACACGGAAAGTCTACCTTTTCTTTTTTTAATTACAGGAAGGAGAGGAGACTAAAAAGACAAGGAGATGGTGGTGGGGGTGGGGGGGACATTCAATCTTGCTCTTCGCAGAAAGCCCCTGGAGCCCTCTCCCCCAAACAGCTGAAGGGATGAATTTCACGTCTTGTCATTTTACTCTTTTCTTTTCTGTCTCTGTAGACCATGAAATTTGACACCCGCCAGTCCTATGGATTGTAATGGCCAGGCATCATTGCTAATGTGTGTTACTGGCAGCCTAGTAGTCTATACCCATCTGGTCAGATTTAGGTGTATCCTTTCAATGGTTCATCAGACTAAGTAGGTCTTAGACGACTACAGTGCCACGCTGAGAATCCGTTTCAAACCATGGTATAGATATTGACACTAAAGGAAGATATGTTTTGGTTCTCTCTGTGTGGGTATCAAGTGTCAGAGTGCACTTATAACATCATGTCATATTAAAAATAATCAAAATAATATTTCAAGCTTCCCGAATCCTGATTATTTGATTAAAGGGGTAGTTCACCACCAAAATAACTTTTTTTCTATTGATTACTCACCCCATGGAGCCTTGAATTCATAGATATTTTTTTGTTTTTGTCACATTCCTAAGCCAATAATTTGATTATAATAAATTTAGCCCCATTGATTCCGGTAGGAGACACAAATGCATTTGTGTCTCCTACCGGAATCAATGGGGCTAAATTTATTATAATCAAATAATAAAGGAAGGAATGCGACAAAAACAAAAAAATATCCATGAATTCAAGGCTCCATGGGGTGAGTAATCAATAGAAAAAAAGTTATTTTGGGGGTGAACTACCCCTTTAATCGAAAAAGTAATTGATAGAATAATCGCTAAATAAATGATCGATATTTGCAGTGTGTTCTACCTGGAATCTACCTGAGGCCTGTGTGACAGTGAACGAGGGTCCACAGAGGGTCTGAGCACCACACCTCTAAGAGTTTTTAACGGTACGTATGGGACGCACAGACCACTTAGCCGTGATTGGCTAGCTGTGCTGCCAGCATCCAGAAAAGGTGTTTCAAGGTAGAAAAAACTGCAAGTTGGTTGCTATGGTGATCAGGACATGCAAACCGCTATAGAGAACCGAGTGAGATGACCTGTTAGACACAGAGACCATGTGCGCCGTCTGCAATCGACCTTTTTCATGGCAGCAATATTGAATAGATAATGTTTCATCCTAATGTAATGTTACCAATGATACTAATTAAGGCTCTGTTCCATTTAGTGTAGCAGAGCCTTTCCAGTGAGCCAACATACTCACTCGAAAAAAGCCGATATGCAACAGCTAACATACAGTAGCGGCATTGACACACCTGTACAGGATGTAACATTGAACTACTAATAAGTCTATATATGATGACAAAGGTCTATCGTCAAGACAGCATGAACAAGGCCTAAGGCAGTGTCTACACACCTTATGTACTCTAGCTTTGTTATTTCGTTGGGGAGTGTGCAAATAAACATACAACATACAACCCTGTGTTGTGAGGTCAAGAGGTCAGTACATTAGGCTGCAGTATATTTAATGATTAGTTGTTTGAAAAGCGTCATAATACGTAGATCCATAATTTGCTGCTAAATCTCTGAACTAAGGATGACCCTTACCAGTTCAATGTGATCCTGGTCGAACTGGTCCCCGATCTCCCGAAGTTTACGACCAATTTGCGTCTCAACGCTCATTCCTGCTTGCTCCTCGGGCCTCTCTACCATCCCGTGGTCTTCCTCCTCTCCACCCTCCTCCACCTCCTCCTCCTCTGCCTCCTCCTCCACCTGCCTCTCTCCCCGGTCTTCCATCGGCTCAAAGTGCGCTGGGAAATGCGAGCGTAATCCAGCGTTGCCTGGAGCAAAATATAGTGGGTTTGTTTTAATGGATTTTTGTGGTCATGCATCTCTCAAACACATAGTCCACACTGAGACGGAATCCAAAGAGATTAACCCATTCAATCCAGTTTTCTGAAAACTGCTGCTATATTAGTGGTGCTCAAACCTTTTCATGTCAAGGACCCCCAAATGTATATGTATTTGGCCGCCGACCCCCATCTCAAAATATTTAGTTCCAGGGACCCCCAGAAGCAAAGATTTGAGTTACAAATGTTCGCTTTAAAAAAATATATATATTCAAAGACATTTTCACGATTTTTCAAAAAGTAGCAGATCTACAAGCTCATAGCGCGCAACTCAACGCAGCGCTGTGAGCTTGTATATCTGCTATTTTTGAATAGCCAAAGTATAAAATAATGGTTATAGCTCAAATCTAAAATGACACAGATGCGTTCCCGGATTGAATGGGTTAACCAACATCAGCAGTACATTAGTCGATAACGTTTGAACTGCTCAGTTCAGTCAATTTAGAAAACTTGCATTTCCTTCTTTGACTGGACCGATTATAGTAAGGAAACAGAAGAAATCCCCTCAGGTCTTATGATAAGCCCTACATTCTTAATTCACCAGTAGTGTTTATGACTTCAGACATAGCCAGCCCTTTGTCTGGCTTAGCAGCTGGCTTTAGTCAAACACGTATACTTTAAACGCTACTGCATTACTGTCAGCAACACAAACAGGCTCTATCAGACCTATGGACAAATTATATGGTAGGTAGGTACACTAGTACAACTCAAAAAGTCGACAAACAAGAGCGAGGGAGAGTGTCGGCAGGCGGGAAACTGAAACACTATATCAACAACAAACTCGGTAACCCACTGCTTTTCCTTTATTATTTCTTCTCCGAGTTTAGTCACCGCGCTGGCATGTGCTTCTGCTGTCATGCAAATAGGAGGGAAAACAATCATCTTCATGTAATTCTGTGAAGACCTGTCCTGTTTCATTCTCCTCAACCCCGCCTCTCCCTTGTCACTGGAAAATAACCAAGTAATGTAGCGCTGGCATGGGAAAGTGTTTTGGGGAAGAGCAGCAGAAATGTTGAGAGGGGGAACATTTGTGCCATTGAGCCAAGCAAATGGCATTATTGGTTAAGGAATTGAAGGACAAAGTAATAACAGTTGATGAAGTTTATCTATATTTGTGTTTAACGAAGGACAATATGCACCTCTCACTGGCTGACTCTGACTCAACAAACAAACAAACAACATATTACCCAACAGTTTTATTCACTTAGAGTGATGCTGAGCAGACAACACCAAATCAAAATTGGTACACATAGGGTCATCGAGATGCTATTGCATGTTTGTGTATCTAGGAAATTATAGTACTGACATAAAGTTGAATTTCTAAGCATAGAGTTGAATTTAAATAGCAGAGAAGCGAACACATGGTGAAACACTCTGACCACAACGACGCAGTTTGGAAAGTGTTCTTATGTCTTAAACTAATGTTTTTTTTTAATAATCTCTCTAAGGGCATAGTATGTAATGAGGAAGAGATCTAGAGATCTACTGGCTCCAGGGATAAAACCTTTTGACGCAGAGAAATTAAAGCAAAATTAATATTGAAATGTAATTGTTTCATCTACCCCCAGAAAAAAAGAAAAGAAAAAAAACTTCCACTCTCCAATCCCCATACAAATTAGCCTAAATTTGTGACCTGTGCAAAAGTCATCAGAGCAAGAGACTAAACTATTTTGGTCTCGCCACCTCCGATGACACTTTCCCACGGAGGACTTAATTGTGCAGTGTGCACGTTCTCAATCCACACGTCCCCTTCTTACCGTGAAGAAGAATATGGAACTGCTGCTGCGACCTGCAGGGCAGTGTGTTGATGCTGATGCTGTTGTTGTTGTGCGTCTGTGACGTGGCGGAGGCAGAAGTGGCGTTGGAGGCGACGGGGGACTGTCCGGCTGTGGCCTGTGCGGCCCGGTCCTCGTACTTGACACCCATACAGGGCGTTCCCCAGTGCTGCGAGATGGGACGAAACATGTCCTCCTCCTCATCATCCATGCGACGCCTCAGCGGTAGTCTCCCTGACAATGAAGAGACATAGAACGGCACCTTCAGACTGAGGGGGAACTGTGTGTGTGTGTGTGTGTGTGTGTGTGTGTGTGTGTGTGTGTGTGTGTGTGTGTGTGTGTGTGTGTGTGCGTGCGTGCGTGCGTGCGTGCGTGCGTGCGTGCGTGCGTGCGTGCGTGCGTGCGTGCGTGCGTGCGTGCGTGCGTGCGTGCGTGCGTGCGTGCGTGCGTGCGTGCGTGCGTGCGTGTGTGTGTGTTCCTCACATGCGCCAAATTTTGGACATGGGGACAGCATGTTTAATTATTAACATTAATTGAAATGTTCATTTACAGCAGTTTCATATTGTTAGGATTTAGGGTGAGGCATATCTATTAGGTTAGTTTAATGGTCAAGGTTCGATCAATTGTGGTTAATGTCAGTATAAGGATATATGGAATGAATGTAAGTCAATGCAATGTTCTCAAAACGTATTTGTGTGCATGTGTGTGCATTTGTGTTTAATAGATCATACATTTGCACTTGAAATGACTAGAAAAGTAATGCAATTGAGGTAGGTACTGTAGTTTTGACAGTTGTGGGTGTAACTATGTGTTAATAACCTTGCTCTAAACGGTAAGGTTAGGGTTGTGAATGTTTCATGACAATAAACAACAAAAACACAAAACATCAATTTGCAGGCTGTAGAAACATTGCCCTCTGGCAACTGCAAATGTACCCCGCCCTGGCAACAACAATACAGGTGAGCATACCATTAGTCATTATTATAATTTAGGTAAGTAGCTTATGTTGACGTAATCCTGTAATCAGTACACATGTGATGCGTTGCCTTGAATATGACCATGGTTGGATCAGTCAGTGCACCATTAGACAAAGATAATGAATACCTCATAAGACAAATTTAGGGATACGGCTAAGCACCTCTGCCAACTGTGCAAATAAATGCTGCTTTAGAGGCAAGAGGAGCCACATTTCTGGAATCATCCAATGTGGAGTGAACCCAGTGGGTGGCTAAAAATGCTGCGGATGATTTGCCCCCCCTACGAACCCCACACACAGTGGATTTTGCCAAGCTCCCCCTGATAATGTGGCAAACTGTAATTGAGTGCCAACGGATCTACGCTCACAGGCAGATTTCCTCTGAATCACCTAAAGCCTGAGTGATACTAGTTGTGCGTGGAAAATAGCTGATCTACCAGCTCACAGCGCGTTGAGGCGCGGAGCTCTGTGAGCTTGTAGATGGGCTATTTTCGATGTGCGACACCCACACGCAACTAAGTATAAATCAGGCTTGAATCTGCAACAATGTGTGCAACAAAGTGTGCTACAGAGCACAGCAGTCAAGGGATTAGGTTCCTCCTGCACACTCCTGGCACACATCAAAAAGAACCATGCTTCATGTTCACCCTCCCTCCCTCTCCCTCTCTATTTCTCCCTCTCTCTCACACACAAACACATGATCTGGATAGCTGCCTCTACTCTAATAGGATACACACAAAAGCTTGTGAATTCACCTATAGCTCCAGAGTGAAATGAGAGGGGGAAAAAACTAAACAGCTCTCCCCTCACGAGACTCTTGTCGCATGCAGCAGCCAAGTTTAAGATGAGGGAAAGGAAAAGAGCAAGTTTCGTTACGTCTTCAACTGCCTCTGCCCAAAACAAACACAACTTACCTGGCCTGATGCCAGCATGTGAGCTATTGTTTGAATTTTGCCATAGGTGCCTCTGTTTTCCTTGTGTTGTGCAAGTGTGCAATAAACGATTTGGACTGACTGCAAAGATGGAAGACGATCACCTGGTGGCATTGTGTTCATTAGTCATATCACCTGTGTTGAAAGTGTCCCTTTACGTGATGTCATGTCACGTTGCGTCAAAAGAAAGGATTACACTTTGAGAAGCTCTGGAAAAACACTAGCGAGTAGCTGAGACACACACTGATTGTGTCAAATGTAATTTCTGAGACAGCAATGTGAAGAAGAACAATATTGACCCATGCAAGACCCTATACTGACCTCTCTCATTCCAGAGAGAGGGAAAATGCTCAGGAGTTTATGGTGAAATACAGACTCATGAGTTGAGTATTCGTGAAAATTCAGTGTGGCTGTTACACAAATGTATCGTCATGCTTGTTTAGGCAAATTAAGCAATATGTGAGTTAATGCAACCTCAGCAATATAACTATGTGGCAGTAGCGAGTATGACTGAGATCGAATGTGCATTTTGTGTGTCAAAGTAAACATAGCACAGTGGGTCTTCAGTTCCCACTGCAGCCAACAGAAGGTTGGCATGGCTTCTCACAGTGTCAGACACATAAAAACAAACACACACACACACACACAGACAATATGCCCGGGGCATCAGAGAGGCCTGGCAGCCACCACCACAGGGCGGTCTGAGGGGCTAAGCTACAGCAGAGAGTGGCTCCCTCTGCTGTACCATCTGTGCACCCAGGTTTTCCTCCATGGCTCTTGCCGGGAGGGACAGACACAAGGGTGAGCTCTGCTGCTCCAAGTAGCTACTGTACTAGATACAGTACAGGTTCATGTAGCTATAGGACAGATAGTGCAAAACCCACAATAATCGGTACAATAGTCAAGGTTTAATTGAAGGACTACAGAGTTGTGACCACAACTGACAACTTCACACCAAAATGGCAATGTGTTGTGACAAGTTCAGAATAGTAGTTATATCAATAATAAATGTAGTTTGCTTGTTATGCTGGAAAGTAGAACTGTTCTGATCGCACCACAAAAAAAGACAAAGAACGGTTATAACTACCGTTATATGTCAAATTACTACCATTACATACATAAAGAAATGTAACTTGGGTTTGGGTCGACCAGGATCAGAGGAATGTGCCGTGCGGAGTGCCATGGATGGACACCGCTGTGCGTAAACATGCCAAGTCCAACTGTCCAGCTCTCAAATACACAATCTACGAACCAGCTCTAGTTTATACGAGAAAATTACTAAATGCTTATATTTTGACTATAACCTCGAACACATTTAAAATCTATGTTTAGATTGTTTCCCCCAAATGTTTAAGACCAAATCGTGCAGCTTATTACGATACACTTTGGTCATTCTTCATTTTTATTCAATGAACCTCATAGCCAGTAACTTCGAAAAGTATAGGCTACTATAGCTACATTGTGTACACTCAACATGCTGTCATGTTTGTTTGACATGGATCTATAGATCTAGACATATCCAGGACAGCAGGCGCGTATCTCCCGCGAAACCAACCTGTCTCCGTTTTGCGAAATTCTCCTCCAAAAGTATAATCCAACCACAAATTAATAAGTTGCACATTTCATTAACCAATGGGCCATGGCAATAAATAAAACTTACTTCTTTTTTTTAACCGATTAGCGCATATTCCATAATTTCATTGTAGGCCTACCTGCTTAAATTGATAATCAACTTAAAACTAGATATAACCCAACCTGTCTAACATAACTCATCACATCACCGTTTCCACCGTTTCAGCAGTAGGCTCTAAATCAGTGTTTCCCAAACAGTGGGTCGAGACCCATTTGTGGGTCGCGGGTCCATTTTTATGGGTCGCGACTCGCGAGTAAATCTCCCTTATTTTCCCCCTACATATTGTTTTAATTATTTGAAAAGATTAAAAAAAATTACCCCCTAAGTCAAATGTTGATGAATTAAAAACAAATTCAGACATTTTTCAAAAATAATTTCATAAATAATAACCAAAAATCGAAGAAATTCAATAAATTCGAAAACAAATGTTTAAGGAGTAGTGAAAATAGCCAATCTACAAGCCCGGGGCAATTTCTCTATTGGGTCTCGACACTCGAGCTAAAAAGTTTGGGAACCACTGCTCCAAATGACCCAGTGACCAAGTTACATATCTGTTTTTTTCTGAAAATGATGAGTCAACCAACAGGCGATCGGCCGGTGCAGCCAAAATAAAAAATAAAAATAAAATAAAATAATTAATCATCATCGCATTGGAAAACGATGAAGAATCCCTGTTCGATGTTAAAGAGCGGTGTAAACATCTGCATCATATGGACCATCTGGCTGACTGCACCGGGGGGTGAGACAGTGGGCTTGTTTCTGCCCGGGCATGTTCAACAACTTCCCCTCACACTTTCTGTCTGACAAACTGCCCGGTACATTTAACAACATGGCATCCTCACAACGATGAACCTTGTAAATTAGAGGTTTATTATTGTGGAACTCACCGCCAGCAAACGCGCTTTCCGTTCTGATGGGTGGTATCTTGACAACGTGGGGTGGTCACCTTAATGTTTCCTCTGGACTCTTGTATCCTTTTACATTACAGTCATGATGATCATCATCCAGGCGAGTGTTTGCTGTCTAGTGTTGTGAGTGTTTTGTTTTTTCTCCCTCAGTTGCCACTGACAAATTGGTCCCGCCCAGAAACGCCCCTTTCATGAACCTTACATAAAAAAACACACTAAAAGTAACAGTGTTCTAACATTGTGTGTAGGACAACCTATAATAATTAAAACAATAATAACCTATAGCTGTAGTTTTAACATGTTGGCTGCATTGGCATTGCTTAAAATGTGCGTTTCCAGTCATAATTCCTTCATAGTTTTCGATTTAATTGAATACACAGGACCCCAATGGAAACAAGCCATAGTGCTTTCTTGGGTTTAATCATTTTAGCATCCTTTTGTATAGAACTGTACGTTCTGTTCTTTTTTGTAAACTGTTATTAAAGTATTCAATCAATCAATCGATCAATCAATCAATCAATCAATCAATCAATCAATCAATCAATCAATCAATCAATCAATCAATCAATCAATCAATCAATCAATCAATCAATAATCATGACATTGACACTGTGGGTAACATTCGTCACAAGTTAACTAAAAACGCCCCGTCAAAAAACACCCTCTCTCTTTCTTTATCCCTCTCTCACTCTCTCTCTGTTCCAAGACAATGTGACAGTCTAAACGCACAATTAAACGTTTCTGTGCATCATGGTACTGGAGGTTATTGTTTTGGTATTAAGGCAAAGATTGATGCGCATGGCCCTTTAAGAGGACAGTCCTCCTTGGTATCAGAGAGCGGGTGACACATAATGAACCAATCAGATGGTTTGTTTTGGTCCCGCCTTCTCTCTTCGTGTATCTTGACACGTGGAGGGGGAAAAAAACAAACCCAGATTTGACATGTGACTCTTTTTCACTGCTCAGCTCAGCTGACTGAGAGCTGCCTGCCTGCTGCTAGATAGCAACTGATGGTGCTGGTGGGAAGGCTGCCATGAATGGTGTTCGTTACTAGTAAGGCAACAAATATGTTAATCAATTTATCTGGCCAACACAGTTGTCTTTTAGGTTGCAGGCTGCAGCCTACTGAACATGCATGGTTGACAAATCAGAAGTCTTAACGTTTAATTAGGCTACTTCGCATATATCTGCAAGCTCAGCTGCCCCTAAATACAGTAAGAAAGTACTTTGCTAGTGGCATTATTATTACATGTGCACAAGCAAGACTTAAGCCCATCTGTGATGTTGACAAGGCAACATCAAGACCCCCCCCCCACCTCCATTATATCGTCTTCAGAATAGCTTGATGTCCTTAATTTCACCCTGGCTATATTACTGTATATTGGTGTCAGTAGTAAGTTACTGGGCCATTTTCAGTTCAGGCCCTGAGGGTACCCATTCTGGACTGGACCGCAATGTCCTTCTCTGATAAATTCACATTGACAGTTAGCCAAACAACAACCCTGACTGGTGACCCTCACTGCAGGGTGGGGGGAAGAGCCAATGCACGGCAACACTCCAACTGGGACAATTCAAACACTATATGGAATCAACCCTGATCCATTATTGAGTGCAAAACAGCCAGGCAGGAGTGAGACTATTTGAAACATTGCATGAGTCACATTCCCTGCGGGAGATGCATTCTCGATGAAAGCTGCTGCTTGGGCAGCGCATCAGTCGGACCGTGCAAGATATTGTGATATGACACCGTCTCGCTCCTTTGTTGCACGGCTGGTGATGTGTGAAGAGCGCGTTTCTCCTGTGCATTGATTTCAGGACAGGTTGTGGAAAGCAAGCAAACAACCCCCTGCCCTGCCTCCCTGCAGCACCTCCTCCCAAACCCCATCCACCCACACAGGCCCTTCAATGTACATTATGGGACAACACCCAATTTTTGGTTGAGGAGATCAGGTGTTAGCTTTTGTTTCTGACCCCCCCCCCTTACCCCCCCCCCTCTCTCTCTCTCTCTCTCTCTCTCTCTCTCTCTCTCTCTCTCTCTCTCTCTCCAAAACTCACTCAAGCCCTCTAGGGTATAGAAAGTGTGAAGTCAGTAAACAGTATTGCATGTACAGGAATTGACAGAACACAAACTATGCAGTTTTGGCAGATCACATAAGCCCTGTTCATCAGTGGTGAAGTTTATTTAGAATTTTGCCTCCTATGTATTGGTAAGGAAGACTAATGTAATATATTATTATAATAATAATTATTGTTGTTGTTGTTGTTGTTGTTGTTGTTGTTGTTGTTGTTGTTGTTGTTGTCTTGTTGTTGTTGTTATTTAACCTCATCAAAATATGCAAGTAGATGAGATGTATACATTTCAATGGGCAGCAGTGGCTCTGGAGCAGGCATCTTGGAATCGGAAGGTTCCCATTTCGATTGACATGTCCTTGAGCAAGACACTTAACCCCTAACTGCTCCAAATGAGCACGTTGGTGCCTTGCATGGGTGCCTCCGCCATCGGTACGTGAATGTGTGAGTGAATGGGTGAATAAAATGCTCATTAAAGCGCACGGGAGAAAGGTGCTACAGTAGCCTATATAAATGCACCATGGTGGTCATATTTAGTGGTTGTAGGGAGGATCAGATTAGGAGCATGGGGGGGGGGGTATTTACATTATAGTGCTACTTCAACCATAATGCCAGATTTTGTTCATATGAATTTATTTTGCCTTTACCCACTCTTTTATCTGCTTACTGGAGTCAGCCATGTTTTCAGAATAATAATGGGCTCCTATTGATAAACAGCCCTTTTGAGTCTCAAAGGGGAAAGTAGGGGGTTGCAGAGAAGGAAAACATGTAAGTTTTGGTAAAGGGTTCTTTTTTTGCTACTTTTAATTCTGGGGTTTAAAATCCGGGTAGAAAAAAATTAATTAGTCCATTGTGTGCCTCATTTGAAAAACAAACGATGGGGAAAAAAAGTACCGCCCTGCAACCATTTTTTCCCATTCTTCCCCTGAGTTCTCTTCATCAATAACTAATTAGTGTTCTATAGGCAGAATACAATTTCAGGATAGAGTATTTCAATCACGTTCACTTATCTCTAAAATACTCAGGAGAACACTATTTATCATTTAAAAAGAACACATTTATATGCAGGGTTGAGGTGGGGATGGGGGAGGTTTTTACTATATCTTAGCTGCTAATATATGTCTGCACAACAAATACAAAAACACAACATGGTAGACCTTCATTACCAGGGATTCAGAAAGTGATATGTCATGCATTGTGCACGTTCATACCCTGTTTCAAGTCCTTGGCTGCCTGATACATTTTAAACTCCAATTTTCTGACTCCTTTGAGGAGGGAAAGATCCTTTGGGTTGGCACCAAATTCATAACTAAGTTGTCTCAACTGAAACTTCCAATACCTCCTCTAATGTGTCAGGTGCAGTGTCAGAATGCGTGCCAATTCACTTTTATTTCAGCAAATTTCCCTAGTGAGGCAGTCAAAAAATTCCCTACAGTGAATTATTTCCAACTTCATGCTGTCACAGGAGGTGACAAGACTCAAGGTGTTGTAGATTTTCTTTTTCAAAGTTCACAGCATAATGAGGCAATTTGCTTTGTGCCTTTTTCCCTAACGGTGTATGACATCCAGACACTTGGACTTCAATTTTCAATCCGCTACACATCCAAACCATCTATGTCAGTCCCGCATGTACTACTGCATAACATTTTCATTCTCCTTTTAATTATACAGTCCATATTCTCATATGAGAAGAGTATTTTTCGCCAAGGTGATTGTGAAAGCAATGTGACAGAAAGGCCAGGTTTTCACAGTTCGAACTCATTTATTGTAAATCTCCTGTCCTCACTCCCCTCCTACTCTCGCCCACCCTGTCATCCATTCCAGATTTTAACCACAGGTAGACTAGAGGCTCAGCCAATGATCGTCGCTCTACTGGGGTTCATCCAAAGGTAACACATTTGAAGCCCAGAATCACCCTAGGGATGCACTAACCCACAATTCTGCATATTTTGACACCACTTTAATGTAAATGTCGCTTATGCCTGCCAATAAACCTCCCCCTCCCCGCAAAAAGCAAGAAAACAAAGAAAAACAAAACAACCCACAACAAACAAGGATTAAATGTTCTCATACGTCAGATTAGGTGTTTTATGGAAATGGTTTGCTGCCTTTTTCATTCAATTGCTCTTCACGTTCACAGCTTCCAGCAGTGAACGTGTAGCCAAGCTGGAATAAATGAGCAGCGCCAACCCAAAGATGTAAACACGCCGCATGTCAAGCTAAGTGACAGCCTGTTGACAGTTGTGCACCACCTGGGACAATTCACTTTAATCCAATTTACAGGTGTCATTCCTTTGGTGCTTGGCCATAGGTGCTGGTTATAATGACTTGTTGTTGTCACATTGCTATTGTACAGTATGTAACTAGGCCATTCTCAAATGTATCCAACTGAAATGTAGCTTTTTCACCTAGATGCACCCGAAACAAGGACAACCTAGAGGTGTGCATAGCTGTTGTGCATGGCTCATCTTTGACCTTGACCGTTGACATTTCAACACCAAATTTAACCATATGTCAAATATTGAGTTAGAGGTCTAATATGGCTTTGCGCTGTGATCTGATGATAATACATTGTATTGAGTCATTGCAGACAGAGTGACATACAGACAGTAATAATAATAATAATAATAATTATTATTATTATTATTGCCACCAGGAGGAGAGAGATTATTGTTTTCAGGTGTGTCTGAAGTTTAAAGGAAAAATACCATGACTTTTCTTTTCTTTCTTTTAATATAATTAATGTTACGTATATTATCATTACAATCTTATTGTTTTATTTTTTGCCAATTATTTGAGGGGCACTTGCAATATCCCCACAGCCCACCAGTGGGCCCTGGCCCAGAGGTTGGGAAACGCTGACTTAATTATTAGGCAGAAAGTGGAAAAAAGAGGTGCAGTGCGCTGCATGAATGAATACTGTGATTTGAGAAGATGTTTTCGTAGATGTGAGGTCCTACTGTTTTGAGTGAAACACGCACAGAAGATTAGAGCAGCAAGCTACAGGTTATGTACTTGTACCTCAAGAACAAGTCCGTCTTAATATGCTCTCTGGTCTCATGGCAAGTACATTCTTCCTAAGGACCCAAGTCTGTTCTTTGCATTATTGGTAATTAGAAAAGGCCACTGTCTTTATAAATATGAGTCTTTATTAACCAACTTTTAACAGTGAGTGGCAACATTAAATCTGGCTGGATACTCAAGTGTACTGTATGTTCATAATTTGCTAATATTGATATGTTCAATTCATGCAAAAAATACAGCGGCTTATTTCCATTGCGGTCCTTTCATATGTATGTGCAAATTATGTTGTGTTGCATGATGTGTGTATTTTCACTTAAGTCCACGCACCCAATGGTGCCAAAAGTGTCCTTGTGCATGTCAGTCCAAGCACCCATAGGTGCAAGAAAATGTCCTTGTGGGCAAAGTGTGGTTGTGCCTTCCATACTAGGGGGTAGGGATTTGATTCCTGTACTGACTACTCCGAGTGAAGCCTGGTCTTCCGAACATCTGATTGTGTGATGACGGTGACGGTTGGATGAAGTCATTGCAAAATGTGATCACAAAACAAGGTTAATCTTGATTACACATGGGTTGAATTAACATTCATTTGAATGCATTTCAAAAGATGATGTTCGTAAATTAACTGATGTCAGAGCGCTCTATGATGGCAACACCAGACCAGAGTGCTCTGAAATCTGAGCAGATTAGACTATATTTAGCTACAAATGTATCAAAATATTACATTTGTATGGTGCCACTCTATTGTGTTGCCATGGGTAGGTTTATTCATCTTTTGTGTAACGCTCTTACTTCATTCATGCATTTTTATGTCAATTTGGACAGAAATGGAGACCATGGAGGTCATTCAAATTCCTGGACTGATTTGCTTTCCGGTACGCACTCGTACAAACATAATTGACACAAGCAATGAGCATCCTTTATTTGATAAGCCCATGCCATTTCATACTGGCGTGCAAGTTGTCTAAGTGCATGCTGCAGTTCACTTGTTTTCTTTAGTTAGTTAGTTTTCATGTTACCATTTACCATGTGGGTGTCTCCCATGTAAATTATCCCCCTCCACTGACTCAACCCCAACACATTGTGATTACATGCACCACAAATACACTAAGATGGAGGGAGGTAGGGCATGCCACCTGGTAGATCGATTTGCAATTTACAATTGCTTCACAACTCAACTGATAATTACATTATGCAAAATCACATATACTGCTACTATGCACATTATTTGACACTAGACGGCGGTGCCCGACCCTACTCTGGAACGACGCAAGTTGGGAACGATGCAATTGGGAATGCATGCCCCAGCCTGTTAAGCAAGTACCTGTTGTACACATCTGTCTGTCTGTCTTATGTCTGGCATGTCCCTTTTATGCCCACATATGGAGACCTCTGTATCTATCTGTCCGTGTCCATTTTATGCCCTTATATGGGGATACATGATGTCATCAATATATGGGCATATGGGTTGTGGACAGCCAGATTTTCATATATGCCTATATATCCAGAACCACCACGCCGGGCACTGCACTTGAAACTGAAGTGTAATAACGCTTGTCCACCTCATTTTCAGTGATGTCTGTTTGTACATGCATTAATAGTTTGTTTGGTGTTGCGTATCTGCACCAATGCACAAATAAATTCCTTATATGAACCTCATATTTGAAAATAAAGTGTCTCTGCGTTCTTAGGGCTGATCTGAGGGATCCTTCCCTAACTACAGTAGCTGTGCCTTGTAGGCTGCCCTGGAGGTAAGCTGTCCACAGCTGGCAAGCAGGAGTATGTACTACGTAGTGTGAACTCAGTCAACACTTCTCCTATGTTATGTTAAGGAGGAATTAAGTGGTTGTGTAGCTATGCTGGTCGTCTGGCCATCCACTTGGTGCTCCCCAGTGTGACTCCTGTAACCCAGCATGTACTCAAGTGGCAATAATGGGATTTCAGGAAGCCCACGTCAGATGTGATGAAGTGCCCCACTCTGTCGACGGAAGAATTGAAGTGGGGTCGGGGAAAAAGTAATGGGTGGGGTAGGGCACGCCCGAGGGGTCCTTGGTTGCTCTGCTACACAGGGACAGAGGTTAATGTTTTTATCTTTTAATCCACAGATGTATATGAGTGCCTGGTCCATATACAGTAAGTCAAAACACTCCTGGGTGACTCGATGCGCTGTATGTGCCTCTGCACCTCTTCATGTCTGCTTTTATACACTTCCTCTTCAGAGATGTCACACAGTCTCCTAAATACTTCATTGGCTGATAGCATGTTGGTAGGTCGGCACAGTGCAGTGGTTAAAAAAAAGAAAGCAACAATAAATCATTGAAGGAGGAAGACATGAGATGGAAATAGAGTCGGAGTTGCTCTTGTTTCTACGGTAACTGTGGATGGGGAGGTACCAGGGATGAAAGTGGAGGAAAACAAACCTCCCCGCTCCGATGGCAACAGCTCAGCAATTGGTTCTCGTTTCCTGCGAGGACAGGAAGAAAAAAAAAAACATAACAAGGTCCCCTCGTAGCCCAGGAGACACAGTTCGCTGTTGCATCAGAAAGCTCCGGCAAGAGGCAGGGCGAAATGATCACACATAAACAGTAACACACACACACACACACACACACACACACACACACACACACACACACACACACACACACACACACACACACACACACACACACACACACACACACACACACACACACACACACACACACACACACACACCAGATGCACACAAGACACATACACACATGATCACACGCTCCACTTCACCCTGCAGCCGCCCCTCCCTCTCTGGTCTCCCACTCTCCCGCCAAAACATCCTCAGCACGTGAATCCTGCCTAGAAACCAGGGGCAAACTTCCGGCTCGCTCTGATTGGCCGAGCTACCTAGCAACCGCGTATGCCCTGCCAGCCAGTCAGGAGAGCCGTGAGAGGCACACTGACCCAATGAAACAGATGATTCAGAGGCACAGGCAGGCACACTGACCTGGTAACAGTCAGAGGAAGAAGTCAGAAGAGAGGCAGAGGATGGGGGGAGAATCTCTCTGCGATTGGCTCCGAGATTTCTCTCTCGCTCCGATTGGCTCTGTACTCGGCTCTTTTCGGTCATTCATATATTTCACTGCCTGTCTCAGCATTAACTCTGCTGTTTCGTCCACCCACTGCCTGTTCGTTCAGCTAGCCAGCAGAGTAGCCACCCTGCCCTCGAGGTAGTCCATTGCCCAAGGTCAAGGCAAAGATTGCTGTGCTAAACTGTGATTGGCTTAGACAGGCAGGAGCAAAACACAATCCTAGTAACAAGTCTACCTCATCAGGTCTGGGCGGGATTAAAGACTGTGACTTGTAAGACAACACAAGTGTTCTTGCTGTTGTTTTTAAGTACTTAAGACCTATTTTATACTTCGTCATACGACAAATAGCAGCAATAGCCAATCTATAAGCTCACAACGCGTCACACCGTGATGCGTTGTGAGCTTGTGCATCTACAATTTTTAATAAAAATAAATAAAAATAAAACCAATATTTGAAAATGTTCAATATGTTTTGAAAATGTTGCAAGATTTGTGCAAAATAGGAGTTAAAAACTGGTTAATTGTATTCCTGTTGTCCTTTTGTTATGGACATGGTCCAGTGAAAGATATAAATAGCTATTCACTGAATAATGTAATATTTGAGGGAGTTCTTCCTGAGGCAAGTAGCAGTGCACAAATTAGCAAATGTTTACTTGGCGCAGAAAATGTGTGTATTTTAAGAGACTGTGGGCAACCTTTGCAGAGTCCCTTAAAACTGCTTGCTACCGCAGTATAAGGAATTAATGTGAACACCCCGTAGGATCAGAAGTTCACATTGAATAGTAATGGAAGGGAATCCAATACTTCAGCAAGCCTTGCATGCATACTGCCTAATTTAACACAACTGCAGGCAAAAACTCATTCATGCAGAAATAATATGCTGTGAAGATTAGCAAAAACTACATTACTGTCCAAAGTAGAAATGGCTCACAGCCCCTATACAAATTAGTTACATGAGTAGGGAGATCAGTATAATATATTGTTGCTGTTGGGCAGAAACCTTTTTTCTCCATATTTCAACTTTTTATGTTTTTTGTAAATTAACGCCCTACTCGTGATACTACAGTGTCACCCAAAAATAGCCGATTTACACTTGTACTGTAGGTCAGTAATTTTTTTTAAGGGAACGTGAAAGTTGTTAAGTCTGTCTGTGGGTTTTATCAATATTGAACCAATGAAAAGCTTGTGAATAAATGACGAAAACCAATAACGAAATTGGATCCATTGGAACACAGCAATTTTTTTTCCATTTTCTGAAAAGTTTTTGACAGAACAGTTTTGGACATACAAGGTTTCCACCGACAGCGATGATACACAAGAATTGCATCCGGGTGATGCATGCAGGGCTAAAATTCCGTCAGGGGTTCGATTTCTCCACTGTGCCTCTGGCTTGGCTGGGCGATATCGACTCCTACAGGTTAGTTGGAGCTGCCGGTTCAGCAGGGAGCAGAAAAGGGAGGGATGGATGTTCATCCACAAGCGCTAGAGACCCTACCGGTGAAACTCCCCACTCCCCACTGTAAGATGAAAAGAAGTGGCTGGCAGCTCCATGTGTTTCAGAGGATGTGGTTGTCTACACCCTCCCCAAGACCAACATTAGGGGTTTGGTAGCGACAGGGGACAGGGTGCGTGTGTGCGTGCATATGTGCGCGTGTGTTTTGCAATTGCAGGAGTGGTTAAATTGCCAAAAAATTTTAAATCTCAGCTCAATCAAAGTCAAAAGAACCGGCATTTAACTGTGAGAAGACCACAACTTAACCTTACCCTTCGTAATCAGCACCGCTTACCTACAATTACACACACAGGTGTCTCCTTGATGTCGTCTTCTTGGTTGTTTGAGGAAGTACAAGGCATATGTTATACAATGTTCATAGCAGTTAAGACTTTCCACAGGCAAATTTACTATTATGACCGTATAGCTTCTGTCAAATCTAATGTTTGTTTGTTGAAAGTCGATGGCAATTTGTTCCAGGAGTCCCTTATTTATGATCTGATGATTTATTGACAAGCTGGCTTCGCAGAATTTTTAACAGGCAACCTTGGCAAACATACGTTCCAATGATCAAGCATTTTATTATAAAGCTAGCAAATTTAGAGCTATCTCAGCGTTCTAAAGAGAGTAGCCTGCTAGGAAAATATGCAAAGTGGTTTTTTTTATATCCCATGATATTTTGCAGACCTATTGCTCAGCCAACTCATCATCGAATTTCAGTTTCAGTATAAATCTTAAATCTTTATTTCCTCTGTTGAACCTGTTCACCCTGTCATAGGTTTCTGCATGGCCCAGACACCATTAATGTCAGAGGGGATGACTTCAACACATACAGTATATATACAGCCCCCCTGGGCCTTTCCAAATGGCATGGAGCGTCACATGACTGACTCACTGGAATTAATGCTGCATTTTAAGGGAACATAAATCCACACCACCGCCTAAATTACTCCGTCTTCACCAATCTGGCAACTAGGCACTTCTCCGAAGCCAACATATGTCATGATTTTTGAGATCCTGCATTACGTCATTCAAAGCAAGAGATTAGCATTTGCTTGGGCTTCTGAGGGGATCAGCGCCGTGCCGTGCTCATCCGTGAAATGACCTATTCAACTTTATTTTTTGTTTGCCCTGTAAAGGATTGTCTCTGTTGCCTGTGTGAAGCTAATTGGATACAGCAGAGCACCAAGCCAGGCTTCACAGCCAGGAGAAATGGTTCCAGGAAATAAAACATTTAGGTATTGTCTCCAAGAAAACAGTGTGCATTCAGCATTTTAAGCACACTGCTGCCTCAAAGGAATATACCGGATGGACTGGCAGAGTGAGGGAAGGAAATTAAAGACGTTGGATAGATCTTTGAATAGACACCTAATCCCAGACTCCATTGAATTTCTAAAATATCCAAATGCTATAAATTTTGTTTTAATGGTGGCATTCACTTGGATGATGGCTCATGTTTTATTCAGCTCTGACCTACATACCAACTTTCCTAAAATGAATGATCTGCCAGATCAATTATCTGAGCTTAGAATAGCAGACATCAAATACCCCTCGTAAGAACTTTACAAAACTTTATCTCTGACATGGTGTGAAGATACAGCAACTGAAATCATCTCCCATCCTTAAGATGCTTTAAATTCACACCGCTCCCTCCCTGGGCAATCCTATATCCCAGCAAGGTCAGCGGTTGTGAAGAATCCCTTCAGTGCTCAGATTGCTTGGACTTGTGGAAGCCACCCTTCTAATCTAGGGACTCTCAGGCTCTAAAGAGAGCCCAGGCTATAACTGTATATATTACTGGATATACTGTACAAGAGCCTCTCCCATTAGAGCACATGGCACTTCGTTGAGCCACGTGGGTGGGCGCACTGTCACATCATAAGCTCCAATTTCTACCATCTCCCTGAGAAGAATGGGAGAGGACATATTAACTATGAAAGAGAAAGATATAGAGAGTAAAGACGCTCATAAATTCAGTCCAAGGAGGCATGGTTTGAATAATGTTAGGTTGTGTTAATTAGTGAGCTATTAACCAGTAAATCCATCACCACAGCCTACATCCTACAGTGCCGGCCATTGATCATTTAAGCTAACGCCTCCATGCGTCACACCACAAATGCTATTTGCTCTATGGAAGGTGCTGAATGCAATTTTGTAGCGCTGAATGACATCTTTGCTGGAATTTTTCAACCAATTTCAACATGACTCCAGTTAGCACAGTAGAAATGACATGCTTCCAAAATTAAATTTTCTGGTCGATTAAAAACAGGAGAATGCTGCTTGACTGAGCTGTAAATTAATTTAACTGTCTTTACTCCTTTTTGGCATCTCTTCCTTCTCCCAAGGGACTCTCTGGTTGAATTAACAATTCACAAGTCTCTATTCTCTAATTTACCCAGGAATGCCACCATTGCATATTGCACCAAGTCAACAGATGTTAGGGTTCGGAGTGGCAGGCTTAAGCTCCATTTCAGGCAGGCAGCTGAGCCAGATGAACACACCTGTGGGCAGGACCACCTGCTTTTGAGGGCTGGCACATTCTTGTTGCTCACAGTCATTGGGACTGAACTGGGCAAGAGGAATGAGCACGCTCCAAATATAGCTTTAAATGACCATCAAAGGGTCTGAATCGCTTTAAAAAAATCCCCCTCAAGAAAGCATGAACAATATGCGACTTCACCGTGGGCCTTTCATATCTCAGGCTAAGAAAGTTACATCAAAGCAAAAATATAGATGTAGTCAAGTCAAGTGTAGATGCCCCTCTTGTTCAAAGCGATAGCATAAAACATGACGCCCTAATGAGCAGCATTCGGAATGCGTCTTAAGCACTATAGAGCAATATCATCAAATATTAATAGCGATGTTTCTTTGACAGAGCTTTTTAATTGCAAGGAGGTTTCTTCTCTGCCTGGTTAATAATAGAATATAGCAGGTAGGCACCTAAGTATTAATAATGGCTGGAGACATTGTCTCTGCTGATTTGCAGGATCAAACCGTAGACACCCACAAAGCTAGACATCATCGTGACAGCCATGCCTTAAAGACAAGGGTTCACCGAGGTGAATGTGTCTTCAACTTGAGAGAGGCAGAGGAGATTTTTAGCAAAATTGAATATGAGCTGCAGATGGCTGGTCGTCCGCATAGCCGGCAGCCACTTATCTTCCCTGAGATGGTGTCCCAGGGGAGGCAAGGATTGACATGTCATTAAAGAGGCTGCAATGGACTTTGAAGGGAGGCAACTGTCAGCATGGCTGCCTCTGCTCGCAAGCAGCGAAGGAATGGAAGTGCAGATGAATGAGAATGCAACGGGGACAGCGCAGACGACTTTCAAAATATAGAGCCCAGAGAAATCCTCTTTTGCTATGTTTTGTGCACCATGACCTTGAAATGACTGGACGCCCGATAGAGAGCTGTCTCTAAGGATAAAACTGGGATGGGAGATGAAAGTAGTTTCTACATATAAATGACATTGGAATCCAGAGCTGCAAGGCCATGAATACATATGAAGAGAGGGTAGTCTAAAATTCTTCACAAACGCTATTGTATTTATATTTTAGATAATGGCAGGGTTGTCCAGTTTGGTCCATTCCTGCTATTAAACATTTCATTGGGAGCTTGTCCAGTTTACCAGTTTGGATATTTAATACTTTTGCTTTTTTGTTTGTTTTGCAATTAGTCTAATCCCACAGTGAGCTCAATAATCAGACCTTTTGAACTGAAAGCATGGATAGCATACAGTAACAGCACATTGCAGGGAGCCAAATGTAACCAAAGCCATGATGATGTCATGTGTTCAGCGCCCGGTAGGGTGCCTCTGCAGAGGAGATGAGCTCATTTCCTGTGGTAATGATAACGAGTTTGTGGGGGTTTTCCTTTTTGGTTTCAAGAGCATTGTAAAAAATAAATATACATAATTTTACAGCAACTTAACCTAAAAAAAACTATATACTTCACTGACCGTGGTCCCACATGTGTCTATATTTGGTCCATTCCTTTTTTCACCTCTACACCCAATTTTCGCCTAAAATAGCTGATCTACAATCTCACAGTGAGCTTGTAGATCTGCTATTTTCAGGGAATGTTTGCCTATTTTGACCAATGTTATTATGACATGCCCAGAAAAGGGATGATGGGGTTCATGAACTGTGCAAAAGCACACTTGGGTGATGTATTAGTAGAGCATTTAAAGCCAAATATGTTTGTGTATAAGTATAACATTTTTATTCATTCCACATACCATGCCAATCGTCACAGCCCTACGGCTTTGAGATCAATTAATTTAGCTTGGTTTATGTAGCATGCAATACATGCTGTAAATTTCATAGCTCATATTGCATATAACCTAGTTACTTGAAAGCTTTGAAAGCCCTTGTACAGATATACACACATCACCACCGTGGAGTAAGATCAAAAGAAGTCGTGTAAACAGCACATTTAAAGGGTCACTTTACGTGTGACAACAGAGTGTAATTACAGAGTGTCATTTTGCAGTCTTGTTTCTTTGTTTGTTGTTGCCATGTATGAGACACAGAACCGAGAATGGAAGCATGGAAGCATTTATGAATATAAAATCATAAAGTACCAGCACAATATTATAAGCAGAATCCTCAGTGTTTGTAACCCTGTAATTTGGTATGGTTTGGGAGAGAAATATGACTTATCCTTAAGTCCCAAATATATATATATATATATATATATATATATATATATATATATATATATATATATATATATATATATATATATATATATATATATATATATATATATATATATATATACCACTTAAGTGTTATTTCACAAATAATGAAAATAGCAGGTGCACAAACTCCCAAACTGTTAAACTGGAAGAATGGATGTCACTTTGCATGTTTTCACAGAAACTTGATATTAGAACTGCCCTGCACAGAAAGAGAATGTTTCGTTTAGAATTTATATTATCACCATTGAAATAGAACACTTGCAAGCATGTTATTATGAAAAGACATGTGCTTCACAGAGGTTCTGAACAGAAACCTAATACCATAATGTCAGGGTGTTATTTTTTGACAGAATTATATATTTAATTTGAGAGACCATCTATAGATAAGTTTCATTTGTGTTTCTCTGCGATGAGCAATTACTCATGGACCTGACCTACTTATGGCTTCATAACGGCCCTAAAGCCAGGACTTAATTCACATGTAATTTAAATACCAGTGGAGGATCAGGAGGTCAAGGGTCATATGCATTAGATGACCTTTGGCCTTGTTTTTGTGACTTTCCCTCACAGATTGGAATGAGTCCAGCTAACTTAGGCCACATCTAGGAGTGTATCAACATCAACCAACAGCAGAGAAACTCAAAACGAAACAAAACTACTGTCTTAATTGCCTGATGACGTTTGGAAAGAGAATGTCACTTGAGGTTGCTCAGTCAATGTTGTTATTATGTGTGGAGCATGTATTTAACAAGGTATTTCATGTGTTCAATATCACACAATGTACGTAAATCGAAAATAAATGTCAGTCTGTAGCAAATTCTCATCACATGTGTGAAGACTTTTGAACAGTGACATGATACGTCATGTATTGACTTGACACTTCTCATTATAAGAAGTACAGAGTAACAAGACCAGGAGACCTGGTTCTGCCAGACCCAGAATAAGTACTTTATAAGATTACGTCACCGGACTTCACATGACGTGTCAGCCTGTGTCTATGCCCATGTATGGACGAAAGGGGGACAGACTTTTTTGGCTGGGGCCGGAGGACAAAGTGACCATGCCCATGTATGGACGAAACAGGTACAAAGCCTCATGTAAGCCCGACCCCTTGGGTCTGGCAAAAATGGATGTGTACAGTATTGTCTTGTGCAGCCAGAGTTTAATTCAGTACCTAGATACTGTAAACAGTACATTAACAACTGTTGGTTGATGGTCATTATGCATCTGTCATGGTCAATTAATAATTTCTCCTTTTATTAAAGAGTGCAGAGTAGGCTACCAAAGCCTAAAGTTTTAGTTCAAAATCGGTGGGTAAACTTTTATTACAGTTTTACAGTTGTGACGCAGAACATCTGCTCATATAGCAATAAAATGCTTTTTGCAATCACTGCACGTACAGTGCCTCTCATAACTTATTAATGGAGCGTCTCCTAAATTAGTTTCTCTTTCGATAATCATTAAAAGTCTAGGCTGTTTTATTTCTAGGTAGCCTGTGGGAGGCATTGCTCATCTTGAACAAGCTGTCTACAACCATAGAATTGCCAAATGTGAATTCTGTACGAGTTAATTTTCCTTCAACATTTGAGGTCATGCTTTAGTCATTCCTAGGTCTGTGGGTAGAGGTGGAGAGCAACCCCATCTGTCAGACCTCTGACGTCTGCCATAATGTCCACAACCCAAAATTTTTCCTGAAAAGCCCTGGCTGTAGGTGATCAAACTGACCATTTTTAGACCAATATTTTGGAAGCCCCAGCCCTGAATTGGCAAAGGAAGTGGATGTTTGTTCAGTGAGAAGTTGAGGGAGAGGTGGATAAAAATGGGAGTGGGTGGGACAGAAATAACTACCAAAAATGTTCATCCCCTCTTTTAGGTGGGTGGATAGGACTTTGAGACAAACAATGACATCAGAATAACCCCCCCCCCCATAAATAGACACATGCACTTAAGATGAGTGTGAGTGTGCGCACACACACACACACACACACTTGACTTCAGCACAAAAGCCACATAGTTCCTTTGGCTGAATGAGGCGTTGACACATCAGGATTAAGTGATGTCATTCTCTGAACAGCCCCTTTGCGGTGTCCCTCTGGGACTCCCCTGACCCCTCAGGAGCCACCTGCAGTTCATAAACATCACCCTTGTGTGCATGTCCCGTGTATCTGGGGCGGAGGAGTCATAAGGAAAGGCTGCGGTCCAGATGGCCAACAATGAGCCAGAGATACTGCATGAGCGCCAACAGCGTGCATTCCTGTAGCGTGTTGTCGAGCAGGGGGGGGGGGGGGGGGGTCACTGAGTGCATTGGCCTTTAACCCATTAAGGCCTGAGGTTCCGATTCTACAAATGTCACAGTTTTCTGAAAAACCCATGTTGTTATATCAGTGGTTCTCAAACTTGTTCATGTCAAGGACCTCCAAAATTATATGTATTTGGGCCGCGGACCCCCATCTAAAAATATTTTGTTCCAGGGACCCCTGGAAGATTTGAGTTAAAAATGTTTGCTTTAAAAATATATATATATTCAAAGATTTGCACAAATGTTCACAATTTTTCAAAAATAGTGGATCTACAAGCTCATAGCGCGGCTCTCAGTGCCGCGCTATGAGCTGCTGTTTTTTAACGCCAGAGTAAAATAATGGTTTAAGTGGTTACACAGATGCGTTCCCGGTTTAAATATTGGGTTAGGACGATCTCAACCTCATAATAAGATGTCTATGCACTATGCTTTTACTGCACGTTTTCCATGTACTGAAACAAGACTAAAGCCTTGCTACTGGCCCCTAAAGGCTAATAGCTGCTCCTTACGCCAGTGCTGAGCCAGCTGTCACAGCCCCACTGCTATCAGAAAAGATAATTAATTTCATACATTCCTTAACACTTAGAAGATTCAAGAGATCATTGATGAGCCCACTTTACTTCAAGGCCACATCTAGCAGTGTATGAACACCAACCAACAGCAGAGAATAACAGAAAAAGCTGAGAGATATACTCAAATATATCAAAGTAAAACATATATTGTAACTTTTCTTACTTTAGTCAGTGAATGTTGTTTCACTACTCTGCCAAAGTGCAGTAACTACAAAAACATAATTAACTGATAAATGGGTTTGAAAGTGCTTCAATTGGTCAACCAAATTATATATCAGCATAATAGTGATATTACACAACTGTATATCTGTTCTTGAGGTAATTGTTTATCCCCCAAAACCATGAAGACTAATTTCCTTTGGGATACACAAATAAGTGTCCAAAAAGGTAGCTACTGCACTTTGGCTTTGATGGGCACATATTTGTGGAACCTCGTGGAACTACAGTACCATGATTGAGGCATTTTTAGTTACATTCACTTATCAGAAGCCTTCTCTCCACGTCTTGATTTGTATCTCTATACTTCCACCAATCCAACCTGAAGCAGCAGTGTAAAAACAGCCGAGGGCTGATATGAACAGTCCCGCTCCTACACAGACATTGATGCGTATCTAATGAGTCCATCAGCCCTGACAGCAGAGGGTCCCGAGGGATCCATCCTCCATGATTATTACTAGTATATCACAGTTGAATGCTTCTGGATTGAGAATGCCATCTGTCATTAAAGTGAGTGTGTGTGTTTTGCTAAACAGAGATAGGAGGTACAGTACAATGCAGTCTCATGTTGTTTTGGAAAATTAAACACAGCTTCCCGTCACCTGTCAAATATGCCCCAATTCTCTTCTTATTCTATTAATTGCTCTTATAAACAAGGTCCGTGAACCTTGCATTTCGGGCCTACAGTATATGTGCTTCAAGCCACCAAAACATAAATGATTTACCATCCCTACCTCAAGAACACATAAGGACTCAGGAGTTTTAATAATTGATGACGTCTCCTGTTAGCCACCAGCAGCGTTTCCCCACATGTCAAGTGAGGCAGTCACACTGGAATTGATGTACATCAACTTAACTTTGTATTTCAGGGTTGAAATAAGGTCCCTGGGGTTAACTGTTACACATTCTGTGGTGAAATAGAGTGTTTTTCGCTAGAAACCTTCGCTCTCGTTCTAGAATGTTTAATTATGAAGTCTGGGATTTTCTGCTGGAGCTGTTACCTACGCAACCCAATTTCGGACAAGTGCTATAAGATGGATGGATGGGTGGAGGTTGTCACACATTATAGCAATCCCCTCATAGCACTGATGTTCATGGCTTCATAGCACAGATAAACCATGTCTTCTCACTTTTAGAATTGTGCTATGAAACATATTATGAGCCACCTA
>NC_137616.1:21532646-21725146 GCF_963280865.1 Gymnoscopelus braueri | reverse complement strand
AGTGGTCTGGATCTTGGTCGATGAATGCAAAGGTTCTTGCACAGTTATAAGCTGGAGTGCATGTTGTGAAGGCCAAGATCCTCTCTTAACTCCAAACAATGTTTTAAAGACTATAACGACGACTAAAGTCATGACTCTGATGAAGGTGCACTTGGCATCGAAACGCTAGTCACGGTTATCTAGCACCAAATAAAAGGCATTTAATTGTCCGTGATGCTCCATTGGTTCATTCCTTTTGTCTGCTGTGATGCACCGGACCTGCCGCTCACTTCATAAGCACTAGAAGAAAGCTGTGGAGTGTCCAAAGGTATTGTGGTGCAATGGTATGGTCAGCTAGAACTGTACAGCAACTATTGTTAAAACTTAGGCTGCCCACCAATTTTATCTGTTGTGAGCCAAGAAAATTCTTCATGGCCCTTCCACTGAAAACTTCAGCTCGGTGGGGCTTTTGTTGTCATAATCCCTTTATTTTACCTCTACAGAAACATAGAGCACCTTGGCAAGGCGTGGGACTTGAACCTGCAGGCCGGCTATACAGGGACTACAGTTCTAGCTGACTATAATTATCACTCAACAGGTTTCTTATGAAGTGTTCTTTAGACACTAGAAGACAGAGAAACAGACAATTGTACACACAACACAGGCTGTCTCCTATACTGATGTGCTCTTCTGGATGTTGGCTTTTAAAACATGCTTGCAAGTTTGTGAGGTGGTTATAGGAGTTATTTATACTTTTTTACATTTGCAAAAGTATTTGTGTATGCAATGTATAGCATGCACTGAATAACAAGCATACTTGACATATGATCATCATCATACTGTTATCTCATTGTCAGGGATTGTCAGGGATTGTCATAACGTTGTTCTATCAGTGTCAGCCTCTGTGGTACAAAATGTGCCCTATATTAATGGTTCAAAAACGCATCTCCCATTTGGGATGAATATTTGCACACCCCACCTAATAACTTTCCCCATGCAGTCATTAGGGTAAACTCCATCACACTGTCAGGATTGACCTCTGTCATTCTTTTACACCAGCTGATGCCCTCAGCAGCTGATGCCCCTAAAATCCATCCAAGCATGCCGACCCATGATGCCGGCCATGCCATCACTGCCCTTTGTCTGTGTCCTAGCAATCCAGGAATATTAACACTGAGTTACATACCGTGAATATTTCATTTACGCAGTGTCAAAGGGTACGACTGGTAAATATCTAATCTCCATGCAAAACTATGTTATGCTTCACTTTGTCAGATCTGAAATATGCACAACCATGTTACTGATGGAGAACCTGACAATGCAATCACTTATTCATTGAGGACATATTGAGGAAATAATGTTTGTACAGACAAATAAAGGTTTGAGTGACGGTATTGTTACCAAGTCACCTTTATGCAACTATAAATAAATAAAGATATTATACCACCACCAGTGAATATTTGTATTTGTTTTTCCTAGCAGAGAGAGTGACAGCGAGTTTTGTAGTGGAGTAGTGTTACAGCTTCCACTTGACATTTAAGATAAGTTGAAGTCATATAGTTTAATATTAGCACGCAAAAGACATGACTTGACTTGAACTCAACATCAAGGACTTTGACCGGTGGTCCCAACTCCATTAAACCTTGGCGCAAAGCGTTGCAATTGATTTGTGTTACTATGTGTACCTCTATTTGTTCAATGTCTATCAAAATGTTATAAAAAAATAATAAACAGACTTAAAACTAAAAAGACATGACATGACTTGAAGGTTAATAGAAGACTTGCAACCTGTTTCTATTTTTAGACTTTTGATTCAAATGAAGGCCATCCTGTTTTTAATTCATTTTATTCAAATTACGGTTTTATATTTTTCAGTTAATTGAAGATGTTTTTGAATGTATTGACTAGTCTAACCTAACTTCCTGTTGTTTTATTATGGGCCACCTTTAACCACTGTGACCTTATTTTTCTTGTTAAGTAAAATGTATATGTTTTAAAATTGAATATGCGTTGTTTTGGGTTGTTTTCTAGGCAGTGGAATGCCAGGTCTCTAATCCGTTCTCTGCACTGCCCTTCCCAATTCACACCCTGATGAACACCACGAGCTCCTGCTGTGTGTTGATGGGATGAAATGACCCCCCAGAGGATTGCTACCTACACATGCCCGCACGCATGCAGCCATGCACGCACACACACACACACACACACACACACACACACACACACACACACACACACACACACACACACACACACACACACACACACACATGTACGTATGCACGTACATGCTTATTCAGATTACTCACAATTCACACATACCTACCAGCTCCCCACATGCCCTACCCCCTATGCTGACCACATAAAACAAATCCTGTTTCTGCTCCATTGCCCCGGGCTCCTATCTCTTTGTCTTCCAGGAGGCCATTATAAAGGGTCAAAGGTGAGCAAATACAAAAAGATGGACTAAACATATAGCCAACCACTATGCAGGGAAGTGATGTCATTGGTCAACAGTGACTGTGCCCCGGCTGAAAAAGAAGAGGCCATTGGTGAAAGAATGTGGACTTAATGACCATCAAGGGAAAGATAAATATTTTAGACATTACTAAAGAGTAAAGATGGGGCAAAGAGGTAGGATGGGGTGTGTAGACTTAAATACTTAATGGTGTGTAGATCAAAGCATTCCATGTGAACTATTTGCACAGCGCTTTCAGTGGGACTTTAACTTTAAGGGTGGAGGCATTGGTTATTGGGTGGGGTGGTTTAATGGGAGTGGGAGTCGTCTGAAGAGCTTTAGTCATACTTCATCCCAAAATCAGGCTCTAAAAATAACACCGGGTCAAAATGTGTCAAAAATGGTAATGAGGACCACTGTTAAAAATGTTGTGTTGTATTTCATTGAAGAAATTACTCATCTAATGTCAGAGTTCCAGAATTGCTCTGAAACACCTGACACAAAGAGATGTTCCTGCAGACAAATCAAACAAAAGTGTGCAGAAGTATAGTTAGACCTGTGCGCACGCACATGCGCACACGCATTACCATTTTTGAAGCCTTACATTGCAAGAGCGTTTTTTATTCTATCAGCGCATGTAAGTCATGGATGATAAAATGACATACCATTACAGATCACACTCACAGTCAATCATAATATTATTAGCTCCTGATGTGGCATTACACCGTCAGAATGTATATGGTACATTTCCCTCAACACCTCAGGCAGCTTGCGAATGTCCCTGGAGAGGAGTGAAACAGATATGCAAAAGGAGAATGCCAGAAGGCCAACTATCTGTGCCCTGAGCTTGTATTTCCCAGAGATTGGCACCACTCCTGGTATCCTCCTCACTCTCCAACAAGGGCACAGTGAGAACAGGAATGGCAGGAATCATTCAAGAGGCAGGAGGGCCCATGGTCTACTAACTTTAACTCCAATGAAGACCAAGCACTACCACTACCATTACAATCTATTACTTTCTATCAATTACACTTTTTTTTGTTGTTGTCGCATTCCTAAGCCAATAATTTGATGACCGGTGGAGACTCAAAAGAGTGTCCTACTCCTATTGACCGATGACCTGGTCATCAAATTATTGGCTCAGGAATGCGACAAAAAAAAAACAATCTCCATGAATTCAAGGCTTCATGGGGTGTGTAATTCATTGAAAATACTGTGCATATTTTTTGGGGGTGAACTACTCCTTTAAAACGACTACTTCAACAACAACAATAATAGTAATAATCATAATCATGGCACTTCGACAGATAGAGCAGGGCGCAAACCGGTGACCTTCTGCTTACCAGATGGCCTCTCCACCCACTAAGCTATAGTGTGTTTTCAGTTAAGTAAAACAGATACAATAATGCAATTGTGAACATAAAACACAATAAATCTGACTAATAAACAGTATTAAATAAAGCAATAGGTACAAAAATAGCATCAGTTCATGAAAAGCTGAAAAATACATTAGTTAATGGGAGAAATAGTTCTCCCATTAACTGTTAAATCATGTGATTTTAACTACTATGAGTGCCCTATCTGAAACCAGTGGTGGACAGTAACTAAGAATATTATTTATTTATTACTTAAGTACTGTACTTAAGTACATTTGCAGAGTATTTCGTAATTTTTTTCCCAAGCTGATGACTTGTTTCACTTTGCCATACATTAAATAGAAATATTAACTACATTTCTAGGAAGGGACTCTTGGGACCCACCAAAAATATATTATTACTGAATCACTTAAGCCCTATTTCAAATAGGCTTATAGTGAATATAGCTGATCTTCTATTTTCGCCAGTTCGTCAGATTTTTATTTAATTATTATTAAATATATGTTCTAAATGCATTACTATTAAAAAGGAAATTCGTGTTTACTTGAGTGTACACTTTGTCACCACTGTCTACTACTACTGTCAGTGCCCTATCTGAAACAGTGTACCAGTGGCACCTGTTGCAGATTCTTGTCCTTGACACTGCGGTGTGATGGCAGGTGGGTGTGGCCTGGTCTTGCCCGGCCCTGCCCCAGACTTGAACTCACAGCTGTCATCATCATCAACACACAACTATTCAAGACTTTCTAGCGAGCAAGACCATGATGCTGTGATGACGATGATGATGATGATGATGATGATGATGATGATGATGATGATGATGAAGGAAATTCAAAGCTGACTGAGTTGAATTTAGTGGTGATCAATAAAGCAGGGTCAATTGTTTGTTTGTTTTAGTGATTTATATATAGCAACAATTATTTAGCTACTATTAACCTATTTATTATAGCCTAACAATAACAACCACAAGGGTTGTGCTGTAAATGGGATGGCCTGACATCCAACTTCAGGCTTTTCAAAGCTTATGGCCCCCTCTGCTGTTTAATTTCATTATTACATCAATTATATATTGTTATTTTATTGATGTATCTACTGGAAACGATAGTAGAATATAGCCTATAATGTAAAGTATGTACGTACGTGTAGTAGGCTAGGTCTATTTTAAAGTTTTGTTTTTTTCTTAGCAGTTTTGTTTTATCCTAGCCCTGAAACATGACTGTCATACAAGCGTCATGTGAACCATGGCTAGTTTTATCCGAACCTTTTGCAATTTAACGAGCGCAGTAGGCCTAGAACCCCCAGTCCTACAACAGCAAATACATTTTATTTCAACGTACACCATTATCTTTACTCATTTATTCTTAAATAGCCTACACTTAACCAGCCAGTTAATGAATTGACCAGCAGGTGTGGCTTAAACTTGTTTGTATCCGACGTTGACAATAGTGTGGTTTTCAAACAATACAACTTTTCCACTTTTCCACCTATAATTATTATGAATTAACCACTTCAGCCCTATTTAAACTTTGGCTATTTTCAAAAGATTTTAAGACATTTAGCCTACATATGATAGCCTACCTTAAAACGGGACATTCTGCATAATGAGTACTTTTACTTTTGGTACTTTCATTATATTTTGATGCTAATACTTTTGTACTTTTACTCGAGTACATTTTTGAATGCAGGACTTTTACTTGTAACAGAGTACATCTACATTGCAGTATTGATACTTTTACTTAAGTAAAACAAGTGAGTACTTCTTCCATCACTGTAATGTTATTTGGTAGGTAGGTATACTCTATCAAATAAGGAAGCGCGTCCCCCTTGCAGTGAACAGTGAACTGTAGAGGTGAGGGAGTGGCTCTGTAAACAGACTAAACACTTCTCTGCACCTTTTGGTCGACAACTGTGAGACTTTACTGAACTGTCAGGCCTACAGTAGTAGGCTACAACACCGCAAGGAATTACATTTTGTACAAGCTGTTCGTCTCTGATTCTTGGACGAGAACAATCTACATAAAGGTGAGTCTAAAATGGCTGGCACTGCATATTCACTTAGACAAACTGGCAGGGTGCGCCGAACCCCTGGAGAATGTCACAGTTATTCTACCTTAGGCTGCCCAAAGTGCAACTGTGGCAGCAGCACTGGCAGGTATCAGTGGTGGGAAAAGTACTCACATTGGTTACTTAAGTAAAAGTATCAATACTGCAATGTAGATACGAGATACTCTGTTACAAGTAAAAGTAAGGTATTCAAAATTTACTTTGGTAAAAGTACAAAAGTATTGGCATCAAAATGTACTTAAAGTACCAAAAGTAAAAGTAGGCCTACTGATTATGCAGAATGGCTCATTCCACAAGTCTTGAAAATAGCAGATCTACAAGCTCACGAGTGTTGCATTGTGAGCTTGTAGATCGCCTATTTTCAAATAGCCAAAGATTAAATAGGGCTGAAGTGGTTAATGTATGTTTTGTTATAATAAAAATCTACAAAATAACTTAAGCTTTCTAATAATGGTAGTGGAGTAAAAGTACAATATTTGCCTCCACTGAGATGTAGTGGGGTTGAAGTAAAATTAGGCTACTGAAAACTGGAAATACTCTAGTAAAGTATAAAATACTCAGAATTGTACTTAAGTAGGCTACAGTACTTGAGTAAATGTACGTAGTTACTTTACACCACTGGTATTTATAGCTGTAATAGGCGCAAAATTGATGTCTGCGCTGCTCAAAGTTATTAATTAACTCACAGAGTTGTGTATCCACAACGCCGTTTAAAGAAAACGCCTCTTGCTTCTTGTAAATGGAAGAATTTAAGTATTTTCTATTGCTTTGTGCAACATCTTTTAAATGTGGCCACTATGACTGAATATTTGTATTTGTAGGACAATGAGATCAATATGACACCATAATCTAGATAGCCCATTATTTTAGCCTAACTGCCATAACTGTCGGATCGGATGCATGCATTGCTTTATCAAAGCAAGTCTGTGCAGGTGGTGAAATAGTTGCCCAACATTCCACAGGCCTGGGGACACATGACGTTGCAACAAGAACCTCAGAAAAACACTGCTTCTCCTCCCTCAAGAAGTTCTTACAGGCTCTCTAGATTTACATCTAAAACTCTTTTAAAAATCAGTTTTATTATCTTATAGACTTACTAACGAGTTTTTTATTATTATCATAAAAGTTCTTCAGACTACACCATAGGCCATAGTTGCTCATTGTGGATATTAATTCCGGTACAACTGGATGTCATGACATGTTCAGTCATGTCACATATACAGTTGGCCTTACAGTATGTACACACACACACACACACACACACACACATATAGCCTACTTCAATAGACCTTTCACACTAAACATAGCCTTCTTGGCTCACAGTTTAATTCCTGTTGCAATGTGTTTGTGAACACTGTCAGTAGTGACAAGCAAGTATAAGTATATAAGCTGTTCCCTAGCAACGCAAATACCCTAACAAGGTCTGTAGATGCAGCTCTTAGAATTAGAAGAACTATAACATTAGAATTATTAGACTACTTAAGAGTAGATAGCATGATAGCGTAACAATAGCTCTGTTTAAACAGCTACAGTGAGTTACAGTTTATAAGTCAACTCAATACCAATTTGTTAACCATTACCCATTCGGAAGATAAATGAAAGATGATGTAATATAACAAATATGACAACACATCATGACACAAAATTGCTATAAAACAAGCCATTGATGCGTGCTACCCTGCCAGACAAGTATTTTTTATTGACTGTATGGATAGTGTAACCTTGCAACATGTACTGTATGACACATTATCATGGTAGTAGTACAGTAGGTTTGATGGCTATGGGCTGGTTCCCTGCTTATTACTATCTTAATAAAAATTGAACAAAAATAATACTGTAATATTCCCCTGCCAATCCATTTTGATTTGTGTGCTTTATATGGATTTATTTTCTTCTGTGGACTTAGAATTACCCCAAATAGCAGTATTTTCTGTCAATCACACTCCTGATTCAACTTGTTGAATTATTTTCCAGCAGTTGGGAACCTGCAGTGGAATCCCCTCTCATCTGTCATTATCTGTCACCCAGAAACTGTTCACACTTCACAGTTGTCATTCACTTATCTCTCTGATACCAAAAATGAGGAGATGGGATAATAGCTAGCTCTACGTGCTATTGCGATTTCCCCGAAATCGGCCTTCTTTTGATTCTGTCATTTGAGGTGCCAATTGTGCTGTATGTCACACACTAACCATTAAGGGATTGAGTATAGTCACTATTCCAAATGATTGTCCTATACTTGCACATGACCGGTCTTGTGGCTTGTTGTGTTGAAAGTGTTGCTTCACACCACCTACTGTAGTTCTCGTGTGATTATGATCAAATGTCCCACAGGAACCGTTGTTACCATAACGACTCAAGTACCGGCATGACAGTGTCTGTGAGAAACATCAAACGTGTGCCTGGAAAGTTCACAGTAGCTTTCATTTCACTACAAAGGAGGACTACAGCATCATTAAAAACAGCCAGATAAAATACATTATTTGCCAACTAAATACGTGCCTTGTGCATGTAATGCTATAGTACACAGTAGTTGAGTTGTGTTGATGTAGTGTAATTCTCTCTGAGAACTCTGTTTGATAAGACCTTTGTAAGCCATGGACTAGTGGTGTAGGGCATTCCAAATAAAACAACACACAGCTTGTGAAAGTGTTCACATTTTTTCTAGTAAGCTTTTGCTTTCCCTTAGGTGAAACCCAGTCCCTCTCCATCTATGCCCAATTGTTCTAGGTTTTAGTGTTTGCCTGCCAAAGTCAAAACTACAGAGATCAAGTCTCACACACTTGTTATCTGAACCAGTCTTGAGGTCACAGAAATGTTGCTCATTCCAAAGAAAAGAAAGATAGAAATACTGTATGGCCACAAATTACTCACAGCCAAAATTGTTTGGGTTAATGATGTATTTCACAATTTATTTTTGTATAGAACACACAGTAAACACAGTTATTTTATTTTAAAACAGTAATCAAAATAACTTATATGTTGGTGTTATTCCTCATTCTGAATCCACTGTATACAAGTGTTGTGCATTGAATGTTTACTGTGTCATGATGCCAGACATTGTAAATACTGTTCATTTTAGTGCTATTAAATTCCGTTCATCTCAATTCAATGAATTATATAAAGATAAAAGATAAAATGAACACACTGCTTTATGATACAGTAAACTTACGCAATCTATATAAATACACAAATAAAAAAATATAAAAAATTATATATATATATATATATATATATATATATATATATATATATATATATATATATATATATATATATATATATATATATATATATATATGAGATTTCACATATACATTCTACTTTATTATTATGCCCTCTCCCTCCTACCCTACCTCATGCCTCCCACACCTAGGTGGTGTTGCAAGGTGCTGCCAGACACATGCATCTCTCTCCCTTCCATCTCTGTCTTTCAACACACACGCACACGCACACACACGCACACGCACACGCACACGCACACACCCCCCCCCCCCCCCACACACACACACACACACACACACACTGTATTGTGTGTATTCGTATGGGCATGTTAATGCATGTGTTACCGCATGTGCATGTATATAACGTTCTGTAGTTTTGGCTTTTGTTTTTGTTCATTTAGCTTTACGTGGGTACATTAATGCATGAAGTCTGATCAGGTGGAGTTGGAGCGGCCAGTTTCAGGAGAGCTTTTGTTTTTGTTTTTGTCAAGTTGTCCTTGTTTTATGTATGCATGGATGTATTTGTTGTATTGTTCTGTCTATTCTCTGCATTTTTGTTGTGAGGACCCCCTTGAAAACGAGATGATACATCTCAAGGGGTTATCTTTTCAATAAAGGTACTATATACACCCCCCCACACACACACACACACACACACACACACACACACACACACACACACACACACACACACACACACACACACACACACACACACACACACACACACACACACACACACACACACACACAGCCCAGTTGAGGAATTCATGGCCTCAGGCTAACAAAACAGTACCCTCTGCAATAGCAGTGAAAGCCGTGAGAGAGACACACAATTCAGCTATCTTAACAGAGGAGCAGGCTAACAGAATGTGGACTCATTTATGAAGACATGTTATGACAGTCAAATATATTTTTTATGGACAGTACTGTGAGTAAGGTGGGTAAAAGTCTGAAGTAGAAGTCTCTATTGTTCCTTGTAGCTGTAGTGATATTTGCAGGGTCAACCTGCCTTCTTTGCTAGACTGACAGTATCAGACTGAGTATCAACTATCTAAATATCCTAGGAATGTGGAGTCGGGTATAGACAAGTTATTAGCGCATAGATGGATGCATTTTCTTGTTAAGTAATTTCTTTGATACATCAAGTTAGCGGGATTTTCAATATAAAGTGTGGGCATTTGTACGATTATTTTGTGACAGCTTTACAATTTGACACCAAGCACTTGGTGAGAGTGAACATTATTAAGGCAACTGTTGCTCTTCTGTGTGCTATTTGTGATCATTGATGACAGTGCCATGAGTAATGTTTGTTGAAGCCAGGCGATTTGTTGCAAAATCCCATATCTCCGGAACATATTTCCTCTTAGTGGTCAATGTCTTAAGATGGCTAGAACAAACATAATGACTGCCTCCTTCCTAGATTACAGTTTGCGTACTTTGCTTCAAAGCACAGAGCCTTGTGTGCAGAACAAATGCACTGTGCTTGCATAACTGCCCAGAGCTGTGAAAACACTAGATTGCTGTTCTCCACTCTGTCCTACGTTGTGGTATTGTTTCAGATCTGCTGATTTAGGGTGTTTAATTCAAAACATTTTTCTCATTTTTTGCAGTCCTTAATCCGATTTTCATGGCAATCTGTTCATTCGATTTTGTGATGTATTGTGGCCAAATGGTGGCACAAGAGTAAAGGTAATGGGGACTACAATCAGAGAAGATATCTCAGTGTCTTTCCAGTGTTACTGAAGATGCAAGAGTATATAAGTTGATACATTAACGCCATTTTTGCCTTGTGAATCACAGGCCCTCACTTGAATTAGTAGGTTGCAAGGAATGTAATCAGCAAATCTCAGTCAGAACTGAATGATGTGAATCATTGCCACATTACACAGGCTCATTGAATGTGAAACATACTGTACAATAATATGACCTTGATACTCTGACATTATCAGCTCATAGAACAACACAGTAACATAGTGTACCACTATTTGTGTATTGTATGTGTATTCAGCTCAACATGCAAGGGAAAATGTGTTTGGATGTGCATTTAAACCAAATCATTATCCAGAAACGGAAGCATGCCATGTGCCGTGAGTGTTCATTGTGAATGTGAACATGCCATACTGGCCTCAGAGAAATTACATAGTTGCAACCCACTATTATCTTGTTCCAATCCATGTTTTTTTAAATATTTCTCTTCACTGTGTTCTTGATTGTATCTTATCCCTGTCCAGATTGAACAACAGGTTCACTAATTAACGGATGGGGCTTATAACAATGTAGACCCACAGTTTCTAAATAGAATTCTCTTTTGTCTTTGAAAGAATGATGTGGGTATGATGGTGTTGGCCCTGCTTTGAGAATGTATGAGGAGATGTTTGGTGACACCCTGTCCTGGAAGGCCACCAGTCCAGGGCCCGAAGACCCCGAGCCCAGCCCAGAATCATCATTCATTGGGGAGAACGGGCCTGTCAAGATCCTCAAGGTGTGCTTCTGCACCAACAACAATTTGAGCAAGAACTTCAAGTTGGTCAAATGTGACAGCTCCTGGCAAATCAGGGTGAGTGAGATATAAATTATACAGTTATTTGCATATGTTGACCAATATTAGAAATATTAGAAATAGGACTCTTACTTGAATGCTTATAGTGTTACAGACCATTTTATTTGCCTCCTTAACCACTTAAGCCCTATCTATATACTTTAAGCTTTAATACATTAAGCAAATAGTGAAAATAGCCGATCTACGAGCTCACAATGTGTTGCATTGTGACAATATTGTGAGCTGATAGATCTGCTATTTATTTATTTTGAATAGAATGATTTTTGAAATGTTTGAAAATCTTCCCCACATAGGTACAGTGTGGTAAAAAAAATAAACAAAAAATCATTCACTATAAAAGATTAATGAGGTCTTTTGATCTATCTGTGTCCTTCAGGCCATCATCCAGTCGATCCTGATCAGCGGTCGCTTGGGGCCAAACATCCAACATAACGGTTGCTATGGTCTTCTACTGAAGCACCTCAAGTCAGAGGAGGTTCACTGGCTTCATCCAGACCTAACTGTGGGAGAGGTGGAACAACGTTATGAGAGCCAGCATGTGGAAGCTGAGTGGAGGTGAATCAATGGATTATTGAGACTGAACTAAGGTTTATTTATACTTTGTTGTGTCACATACCGAAAATAGCCATTCTGCAAGCTAGCAGCTTGTAGCTTGTAGAGCTGCTATTTCCTGTGACACTGTGGGCAAACAATTACAGTATACTGTATATCAGGCATTATGTTTCAGTATGAGTGATTGTCTGCGTGATATTTCTTCGAAATAATACAGCGAGGAGAATGGGCTCTCAGGAGGTAATGAAGTAGCTACTATTAAAGAGAGGAGGAGTTTGGGAAGGAACTTCAATTTGAAAGTAAAAGATGACATTATTTACTATTTGCTAGTTATACAGTAGCACTCAAGCCCCCAGAACCACGGTAGAACAGTGAAGCGGCCAAGCCTGGTGGTCAAACCTGAGAATGCACTTAAAATGCTTCTGCGCGTGCATCTCCCGTTTGTGCGCATGCTCACGACGCGTCACGACCCATGGAACCATTGGAATGGACCCATGGAACCAATATGGAACCAATATTTCTTACTTCCGGGTGCTTCAAAACGCCACTTAGCAATTGCGTCGAAATGAATAGCTGGGGGCGGGGCAATCCGCCCTCTAGTTATATTATACCTCTATAGAGCACCGAAGTCCTGACGTGACTCGTTCATCCCCAGGTTTGCGGAAGTAATTTCTCTATGGAGAATAACATTGGGTCATCTTAGAATCGTCTCATATAAGAATTGTGGTCCAAAAATAAACACCGCGTGTCGGCGTTATTGTCAGGGAGGGGGTTCTGTATCGTTTATGATAGTCAGTCACGTATATTTGATACAGTCTGTTTCTGGCGAAAATGTAACTAATTCGGCGGAAGTAACATTAGCGTTTTCTCACCGTCAGTTGATGCTTCATATCCATAAGAGTCAACACGCCGGGGTCATTTGTTTATTTTTGGAACACAGTTCTTATTTGACGCGATATTAAATACGTCTATGGGATTCAGAACGGGGGTGGAAAACTGCGAACCAGGTAGACAAACAAAGGATGTGTAAATGACGTCAGACTTCGGCGGTCTATTGTAGCACTAGACAACTGTAGCACTATACTCTTCCTCAATGTCACTCTGCTCTAAAAACTACCAATCAATATATCATTTAACATGGTTTCCAGCATAAAAAGAAAATAACCTGAAAACAGGCTGGAAGCACATCTACCCTCATTGAGAAATTCTAGATTCATTAGTAATTAACAAGCTGTGACTCAGTCCCTTCCATTGAGAGATGCAAACGATGGAGAGAGGAAAAAAGGAAATATGTTTTCACATAAATGATTGTGACTGCCTCTCCTCTGCAACTAAATGTGAAGCGACATTGGTTTCTGATTACGTGCGGTGACAACTGGACCTGTCGCCAGTAACTGTCAATCTGCTTAAAGTTTAACATCTCTCTCTCTCTCTCTCTCACACACACACACACACACACACACACACACACACACACACACACACACACACACACACACACACACACACACACACACACACACACACACACACACACACACACACACACACACACACACACACATTTACCAACATAATGTTCCATTTTCTAACACAGGTCTAATAAATAAATAAATAAAGGAAATGCTGCCATTACACACATTGGGAGGGTGCTGTGAGTGAGATTTTTGACACAACAAAATGGGTTGTGGATTAAATAAACATAATTTAGGTTCCCTGTCTTCTTATTAGTAAATGAAGGCAGGCATAGGCAGCTCTCAGGGGTCTGCGCTAACAGCATTACTGCACGACTTTGCCGGACTTTTTTGGCTTCCTTCCTCTCTTTATTAAATCATAATACTTTTATAAACATATTTGTTTTTCTCTTGACTACAGATATGACCTACGCGTGAGATACATTCCTGTTAATTTCCTGGAAAAGTTCAAAGAAGATAGAACCACATTATTATATTTATACCACCAGGTAAAAAACGTCATACTATTATTTTGGATCAATATCCCCAGATTGTATTTGTTGTAAATGTAATGATATTTTACTACACAGTCAAATCTATAGTTTTAAAGGTAGGGTAAGTGATATTTTTTGGTTATTTGTTTTTGTTTTTGTTAAAAGGTTAAAGTACTATATTTTGATAGTAATCATTGCTACAGAGCGTTTGTTCGGTCACAGGGGTCTCTCCAGCTCTTTAGTAAACAGAATATATGTACATTTTCAGGTAGGTCACAACATTTAAGCCAATCAGGAGAGAGTACTGAAAATGCATTTTCTGTTTAATGAAGAGCTGGAGAGACATGGAGACTCCTTTTACTGAACAAACACTCTAATAGCAATGAGTAGGCCTACTATCAGAATATAGAGCTATTTAACACTTATTTTAACCAAAGTAAGTCACTTACCCTACCTTTAATATAACAAATGTCACCAAATTGATTTTACTGTGTAAGCTCAGTACTGTCAAGATGGTGAAACATATAACTAATGTATAGCTGTGATTTCTCAGGTACGAAGTGATTACATGCAGTATCATGCTAATAAGGTCAGTGACGGGATGGCCCTGCAGCTTGGCTGTTTGGAGATCAGGTGAGTCCTCACTGTAGCTGTGGACAGGGTTTGATTTGCTGGGGGGATCCATGCCCCTGCTTCTGATATCCCCCACTCACATTTATTTATTTTTATCACCGGCTGCTTCTGGTCAGATGCAATTAAATACATGTATTTCCTTTTGGGAAATGTAAACTGTCTGATATGTTTGATAAAATGTAAATTTAGGATGTTAATTTAAATTGTATGTTAATCAAATTAACCCTGCCGTCCCTATTCGGTGCACATTTAAAATAATTGTCCAATTTCTTTTTAATTACATTTTTTAAAAATAAAATGTTGTCTTTACAAATGAGTATATTGGGTTTAAGTGGTTAAGAAAATGTCCCCTCCCTCGATAAACTGTGGAAGCCCATTTCTGCCACTGAATAAAAATGAAAAGACCTAAATAGTGACTATTCTTCATCAGTTCATGATTATAAAGCATATTCTTGCTGCACAATTCCAATTTGTAAGCAGTAAAATTGTGCAACAAAGAAGTAATCCTCAGTGTTACGGGTCCATTCGGTTACATATGTGATTATGTACACTCAAATGGATAAATGAACACTTAGGATTTGACTCTGGGTGGGTATATTATCATTGGTGTCAGATTTATTTGCGAAGGCCAGACTATGCTTTTGTATGATTTATCCCTTGCTAATATCTGTATCGTGCATGTGCACCTTACAGGAGGTTCTATAAAGACATGAACGCCAAAGGTCTAGAGAAGAAGTCTAACTTTGAGCTGCTAGAGTAAGTTGTTGTTTTTTACCGACTTTGTTTCTTCACAAAATATCACCACTTTGGCTTATGTACATACTGTTTATCTGATCATGACTTTAAGTTCTCTTTTTTTTCCCTGAATGTTGTTGAAAACTAAAGGAAGGAAGTGGGCCTCAATCTGTTCTTTCCCCAGGAGCTGATTGACAGCATGAAGGTATGTTTTTGCCCTTTATCAATATTGTATCTGCCCGGAGTTAGAGAGAAGACAGCCCTGCATAATTCATAACTTACTGCAGAGCTGTAAATCAAGTAGACCTTCATATGATTCTCTTTATTTTATTATAGAGATTTTATTTTTCATTTTTTAAACCTCAGCAAGTTGTTAACTCATTCAATCCGGGAACGCATCTATGTCATTTTAGATTTGAGCTATAACCATTATTTTATACTTTGGCTATTAAAAAATAGCAGATATTCAAACTCATAGCGCGGCATCGAGTGCCGCACTATGAGCTTGTAGATCTGCAATGTTTTTTGAAAAAATCGTGAAGATTTGTGCAAATCTTTGAATATATATTTATAATATATATAAAGCGAACATTTGTTACTCAAATCTTTGCTTCTGGGGGGGTCCCTGGAACTAAATATTTTGAGATGGGGTCGGCGGCCAAATACTTAATAATAATAATTTTGGGGGTCCTTGACATGAAAAAGTCTGAGCACCACTGATATAGCAACATACGCTTTTCAGAAAACTGTTGGATTTAGAAGACATTTGTTTATGCGTCCCCGGATTGAATGGGTTAAACAAAAACAAAAAAAACGACCTAAAATAGCATATTACCATGTGTTTCAGTCCAGACAGCTCCGGAAGCTGATACAGCAAACGTTCCAACAGTACGCCACACTGAAGGACGAGGAGTGCGTGCTCAAGTTCTTTGAGACCCTCAGAGAGTTCGTCAGCTATGATGAGGAGGCGTACCCCTGTGAGCTGGTGGTGAGTGACACGATGACATTCAGTACAATGTAAAGCACATCGTTGCTGTCGGGTGGAAACCTTGTATGTCCACAACTGTTACTTTTCAGGAAAAAAACAACAACCTGTGTTCCACTGGATCCAATGTAGTTATTATTTAGTCACAAGCAAGCTCGTGTTAAAAATGTTCATTGGTTAAATATTTTTAAAACCCACACACAGTCTTAATCGATGCGACGCGATGCAAGAGTGTGGTCTAGCCAACACCAACTCTGGACTCCTGGATCGCTGCCCTCCACCCTCTCCTTTCTAACATCGGGGTCTTGAGCTCTACAGTGTTGTTAGCTAAGCTGTCGCGCCACAGTGCATCTACGTAGGTGGTGCGCTTCTTGCCGTTCCTGCCTTTGCCCAGGGTTGGCTCCCATAGTGTCAGTTTGCTTGCCTCTAGTTCTGGGTGCCTGACGCAGTGCCCTGCCAGCCTCATCCCTCTCTCTCTGACTTTGTCTGTGACCCGTGGTAGCAGGTCCCCATAGAGGTTTCATTAAAAACACACCTGGAGTGCAAACCCCGTCTGCACCAATATCTCTTGTTCTAGGGCACTCCGCTCCTGAAATATATAACGGATTATGTGATTTTAATGTTGATAGTGATCTTGTCCTTTGACCTTTTTGACCCAACCATTAATCATCTGTTTGGGGCAGATAATTGATCAATCCCACCAAGTTTCATGAAAATCCACCCATCTGTTCTTTATTTTAGTCATTTTGTTCATGGAAAGATACTCAGACACACAGACACGACCCATTTCAATACACTGCCACTAGGGGTATGCCGATATATCGTCCCGCGATATATCGCGATACGTTTTTGTGACGATATGTATCGTTTTGGAGAAAAAATAATAATATATATATATATATATATATATATATATATTTTTTTTTTTTTACAATAATAATAATCAGGCATGCAAACAGCCCCGAGGTGAAAAGGATGACAACATGTTTTTTTTCGGGTCAGGTGTCACACTATTGCCCTATTTGGATTAAAAACGGCTTGCATGTCTGAATAAGGCAAAAACAGAATTATTTGTTTGCATTTGATTTTTTTCTCCCCCATATATTTTCATAATAAAAAAGTGCGTATCGTATCGTATCGAAATCGTATCGAAGTTGTGAGCCCAATATCGGCACACCCCTAACTGCCACTGGTAAAAAGAAAGTCACCAAGAGAAAATATTGTTATTTGTCTAGCTTATATGATTTCAGTGATATACAAATATTTCTACATTTACTCAGGTTAATATTTGTTTTGATATTACACCATTGTTATTTGTCAACAGCAAGGCTGGAGTTTGGCAGTGGAACTGGTCGTTGGCGCCAGAGGCATTCGCCAACGCACACAGAAGGATGCAGCGGTAAGCTTGGTGGAATATTGCGTGTTACTGTGTACATGACAGAATGATAAGCATGTTCTTGTTGCAGAACACATGACTTTATTTTCCTTTGACTTGTTGTAGTCTAAACTGACCTTGTCTTATATTTAAAAAAAGAATCCTATCATTTGTGGTAATTATATATTTTTTATTCCAATTGGGTCCGGGTGGGACAAATTAATTCTGTTAATTATGTCACTACAACCAAGTGTGCTGTATTGAAAAGATTTTTTACAGACATAAAACAACCACAGCAATATGGCCATGTATAAAAATAACACAAAATCACGAAAAAAGTAAAATACTGTGCATGAATGAATATAGCACAAATATATATTTTGAGAAGACTGGCTCATATCTCTGTCAAGTGATTCTACAGTATGTCAGTGGTTCTCAAAGTGGGGTCCAGGGAATCTCAGGTTTCCTTGAGGGGGTTCCAAATGGACCCTTCCAGGTCTGTAACTCTGAGAGTGTAAAATGGAACCAAATGAATCCTTACAGGTCCATTTGTACACTCTCAGTTATGGTCCTTGAAAAAATAAAGTTTGAGAAGTGCTGCAGTACGTTATCCATTAACATACATAACACAATGCGGTAACCTTTGTAAGTACCATAATAATGTTACAGTTTTATGTCTCAGACTTTAATGACTTTACCCCTCCCAGCCTGTGTTTCTAGCTGACTTCAAACAGATCAAGAGTATAAAATGCTTATCTCAGAGTGATGGCAAGGCTCTCATACACGTGGAAATAGAGAAAGCCAGACAAGTAAGCATCTGAATGAAACTATGCACCTTTACACTGTTTGTACATGGTTCAGAATCCACAATTAAAAATGTACATTTATGTACAGTACCATATCGCCGCTGTTGTGCGGAAGCCTTGTGTGTCCAAATTTCCCAAACGTTTCAGAAATAGTGACAGTAACTGATTGTCGCATTGCGACGTGTTGTGAACTTCTAGACTTTTGTGCGACATTGTCATACGATTAAGTATAAAATAGGGCTTTCATTTATGAAAAAAACATAGAAAGATTAAACATGGACAAACACCTTTTCTGACTAACAGCAACGATATACAGTACAGTATGATATGCCAAGAAATTGTAACCTGGTGCATGTCATGTGTCTTGTAAATGGATTGTCTCTTTTGTGACAGCCTCTTTCCATCAATGTGGCCACATTTTCCATGGCAGAGAACATGGTGGATCTTATGGATGGTTACTGCCGCATGGAGCATGGCACAGAGGAATCTTTTATTTCCCGACCAAACAAAGGTGTGTTCTCAGGAGATTAAGGATGAAAGTATGTGTTTGCTGGGCCTAATCTCAGCTCATCATAACAAAGTATAATTATGGGTAGCAGCTCTGAGGGATTTGTTGATTGATGCAGCATTACTATTGAAATACCTCATGATAAAGAGGCTCATCTTCAGAGAAGTTGCCTTTAAAGTAATTAAAAGGGCTGTCTAAGTTATTTAACACAATTTTTTAAATTTCTTATTTTCTCTACTTTTCTTGACTTAATAGACGGAAATCTACAAACAGCTCTGCCTGATATCCCTACAGGGTGAGTGTATTTTAATTAATCTTACTAAATTCCTCACAAAAAGTTCTGAATCTTAACTTGTCGATTATTTCTCCCCTTCAATAATATAAATTGGTATTGTATTTTATATCATTTGTATTGTTGATTAATCACCTTTACAACTAAATGTTGTGGGCTAAAAATTGGCCAAAATCCCCCTATATGCTTTTGTTGCGACCTGCCAGAGTCACAGGTGTGTGACTGGCACCTGAACATGGGTACTGCAACTTTGACATCTGTCTGTGGTACCGTATCTTGCCTGTAAATCTCTGGAAGAAAGCCTATTGTTCCTCAGTGAAGCAAGGGTGATGAACCGGTCTTCTTGGGGTGTTGGACGGCCACTTCGCGGTCTGTCTGTGACTTCACCAGTCTCACAGAACTTGGTCCTAAGTTTGGAAAATGGGTTATAGTACCAGGGCTGACACCAACTGATGCTGCCACTCTGCGTAACGGAACTTCAGCTTCCACTGTCCCTATTGCACAAACGTGGCATCTTTCCATGGGTGCAGTGTTGCTGCTTGGAGCATACACAAACTCAACAAAGTTGTAGGACCCATGCTCAGGTGCCAGTCACACACCTGTGACTGGCACATTTTCTGGGGGCGCTACCCACACGTTTAGCTGTGTTGCTCATTCCGCGATTGCACGATCCATACAAGTTATAACTTGTTGTAAAGGTGACTAATCAATGATAAATTGTATTATTGAAGGGGAGAAATAATTGACCGAAGTTAAAGGGACTACACAATTTGAACTTTTCCTTCTTTTTTTTGTGTTTTTGGTCCCCAGCAAAATGAGGAACAATTTAACCACTCTAATCCTATTTTATGCTTTAGAAAATAGCAGATCTACAAGCGCCCAACACTGAATCAAATTTCCTGTAAAGACGTGTTTATTTTGCTTGATGTTTTATGTAAAGCACATTGAATTTCCCTGTTTGAAATGTACTGTACTTGCTTTGCCTTGCTTGATGCTTTGTGATCTTGTAGATGTGCTATTTTTTGTGTGGGTCAATTTGGGGGTCCTTGACATGACAGTGTTTGGGGACCACTATCTTAATGTCCTTTGTGTCCGTTGCAGTAAATGCTGCACATTCCAGTCTGTACTCAGTTACTTTGATTGTAATAATAGAAAAGTTAAGACTGAAGACAAGCTTTATTCAGAGAGTAGTGTATATACCAATGGTTCTCAAACCTGTCAACCACCTCCAAATTAATTAATTAATTAAAAATAATTAATGTTTTTGTCCATAGACCCCTATATGAAAATATTTTCTGCTAGGGAAAAATCACAATTATTCCGCAATTGTTGAACTTGTAGATCGGATATTTTTAAGTAGCCAAATTTTTTTTATAGGGCTTACATGTTTAAACTATTCCACATTTTGCTTGGCACCCCCCTCGGACCCTTGGAGTCCCCGGACGCCACTTTGAGAATCACCAGTATATCCGACTGTCAGTGCTCTAAGGAGCTACAGTATAACGCCAAGCAAGATTTATGTCCCAGTCTCTATCTCATATTCTCTCTCCTCTCAGCAACAAAAGGGACACTACTGGCTCATTCAGATACAGTATGGGTGAGTAAAACAAATATTTATAAACTGTTTTTCTTTAAGAAATGTCTCGCCAAATTATGTGTCCCATAAATCATACATTTTGGATTCTATTTCCAGGGTCAGATATCTATTGTGACATCATGGATGAAAGGCCAAAATCAGGTAGGTAGTAGGCCTGTCTACTCTTGAACAAAAGTACCTTTGGGAATAAACGTTTGCCCGAGACAATGTTTTATACTTTCTTTTCTAGTCAATTATGGGATTGACCGCAATGACATCGTTCTCGGGCGAATACTCGGTTCAGGATTTTTCGGGGAGGTCTACGATGGAGTTTACAGGAATCCAGTGAGCATGTTATCACATCGCTACGGCATTGTCCATGTATTTATGTGTCTGTGTGGTCTTGGCTGATATTTTCGAATTTGTTGAATAGAATGGAGAAAGAACCTGTGTGGCAGTCAAGACCTGCAAAGACTGTTCACCTGATGTTATGGAGAAGTTCATGAGTGAAGCAGGTGATCAAATGCCTCCACTGTTACTATTGCACTGCAAAATCCTGAATGTTAATATGGACTCTTCAATTTTTACAGACTTAGTTAAATTAATGGTCAGTATTTTGCAGTATAATACTACTATTACTACTACTTTTAATACTACGACTACTACTGCCACTAATAATAATGATGATGATGATAATCTTTTCTGATGTATTTGCTAGTTATTATGAAGAACCTGGACCATCCACACATTGTCAAACTGATTGGAATCATAGAGGAGGATCCTGTGTGGATCGTTATGGAGCTCTACGAGCATGGGGAGGTTGGTGAAAATCTACATATTTTCAGCTTGTATACCGAGTAGGATTTTCCTAGAATCAATGTGTGGAATCATCCAAAAATAATTCCTCTCAATCATCACTTATGTCCTACTAGAGTTGTGGCAGTGTATGTACTGTATCTGCAGAGACCCTGACCTCAGCCTGTCATTTCTTTTTTTGTTTGAGATGTTTCTGGGCGTCATGTGTGTGCTATTGGTCTCGTTGGGCCAACGACTCGGAAACCATTGGTTCCCAAGGCTACTTATTTACTTACTTATTGGTTTTGTTGAGCCTGGGACAACTCTTAACTGTTGTTTCCAAAATGCAACGACAAATCCTAAGCTGGTTATACCTTTGAGATGTCACGCTGCATTATATTAACAGAAACTAAACACTATGTTTAATTTAGCGAACAACAACACAATTCTAAATCCAAATGACTACTGTAACTGTGACTTACATACAGGGCTTTTTTTTATTAATTTTTTTATAAAAGCCCTGTTGAGCATCCTTTGATTTTAAACTTAACTTTGTATATCCTGCCTTTTCCTGTTTGCAGCTTGGCAACTACTTAACAAATAATCAACAAAAGCTGACCAATACTACCCTAATCCTATTCAGCATGCAGATCTGCAAAGCCCTGGTCTACCTGGAGGGGGTCAACATGGTGCACAGGTGAGGGACCCAACTTTTGTATTTATTATATCGCCAGGTCACTAGGTAAAGGCAGACATTGAAACCAATCAAGAGAAATAGGAGAGAAGTGTTATAGAGACGAGAAAACAAGAGAGACAAGAGAACTGTGTAAGTTCACAGTGCATGGGATTCTGTCCAGTTCCAAATACATTTATCACCTTCTTGCGCCACCTTCTGGCGATGTTAGTGTAAGAGCATTCTGTTTACTACAGTATCATTACAATACCTCTATTAGTTTGCGGTTCCTATCACATGGCATATTGTTAATAACACAACCTGTGTGAATTATTGACCCAGGACAATATTGATAATAATAACTAGAATAGTACTAAAAGTTGTATGTAAAACCTAGTCAAAAGGGTGGGACTTGAGTTTCCCCATAAATGATTAAGATGTCTTCAATGACTTTGTACTCAAATATTTTTTTTCCCCAAATCTTAATAAAATTATAATAATAATTATAATACAACTAAAATGTCCCTTACTTTAATGTTCATTTTAATCTTGACTAGCGGATTCACTGGTTATCTGAATCAGTTCTAGAAGTTTGATAGAGCCACTATTTCCAGGTACCAATGCAAATAATGGATAGAATAACATAATGGAACGTTTAACATTACACCAATTATAGACAATCGTTATTTAGAATAAAATGGGCTTTGGTTACATAGCAAATTCAACATTATGTGTGTAATATCATTATCACCTTTTCCTTCTAAAGACATTTGTCAGCCTCTTCACTAAAGGAAAGGTTGGACCTGTCATTTGTTACATTTTCTTGAGCCAGTGGGGGAATCATGGGAGAAGACACCTGCTCTTTCTTCATGTCTAGTTTCATAGCAAAGTGTCATAGAGTGTCCGAGCTCCTTGATATATCCCACAGAGAGCAGGGATATATCAAGGAGCAAAACAAGATCCCTTGGGGTTGCTCCATAGGGTTGCTGGGGGTACATCTCAGTACGTCACCAGTGTATTAGCACTTTTATTGTTTATTGTGTTTTTTTGTTATGCATAGTGCAGGCTATTTTATAGGGTGCTTACGTTTGTGTGTAAGCATAGGGTGGGATCCTGTAACAACACATTATTATTATTATAATTTTTTTGTATGCTGTTGTACAGGATACTATCATTCATTATTGATGGTGTTTTCTTATAGTATGTCTTACCTTTCTGTATATCTTACAGTACTTCTCTTACTCTGTATCTGCACCTTAACTGCTGTGCTGCCTCTTGCGACTGAAGCCTCTTGCGACTGAATTTCCCCCACGGGATCAATAAAGGTCTACCTATCTAGGGTGGAGAGGACAGCAAAAGTCCAGGATGTGTGCGTTCTCAGAAGTGGCCCTGCTAGAGCTTTTCTCTTGCAAATCCAATTGTTTATCTCACACTCACCCACAGGGACCAAAGCCAATCCACCTGATGATTTAAATGTTGGCATTTGTCCATCACTGACCCCTTTTTGATTGTGTAGTTAGATGATATTGTCAGATGAATAATTCATTCTACCTTTCTGAGATTTATAAATCTCTCGAAACCTTAGCTGCAATGGGCCTGCATCATTGTGGCAAAAACCTGATTTAATGCAGCCATACAGTTCAGAGCTTTCAGTGCTTGGAAGTATTTGAAGGACAACAATGAATCACCATGGAATCTAACTGTGGGCTGCGGTTTAAATTATTCTAATTATCTGCAATCTGCTAACTTTCATGCTTAAGAAATATGCCTTAGTTAACTGAAAAAGCAAACCTTAAAGTACTCACAAGAAACAAGATCTCCTTCCAAAACGAACTACATTACTGTGACCGAGACTTTGATCATTGTCTTGTTGAACTATGACAGAGACATTTACTCTACCATTGTCTTGTGACAGGGACATTGCTGTGCGGAACGTTTTGGTTGCCAGTCCTGACTGTGTGAAGCTGGGAGACTTTGGTCTTTCTAGATACATTGAGGAAGAAGAATATTATAAAGGTAATGACGATGATTCCTCTAAGACACAGTGTTACATCTGGTATTTTCTTGTATATTACTCATTCTATGGATATATGGTTATTTCAGTATTTAATATTGATGTAGAAAATGCATCACACTCAATTATTGTTTTGTGCATCAAATTTAAAGAATTATTTTAACATTTGAATATTTTTTAACCAGTTTATATTAACATAAGGAATGTGAAGAATATTGATCAAGCCAGTAAAATATAACAGTATCTTTCTATTTCAGCATCAGTTACTCGATTGCCAATCAAATGGATGGCCCCTGAATCCATAAACTTCAGACGTTTCACATCAGCTAGTGATGTCTGGATGTTTGGTAAGTTCCTTGTTCTTTTTCTCGAGACAAAAAACACATTTTGGGCATTTGCCTATTTGTAACTATACCTTTCAGGACGGGAACCCCTTTTGGGGTTCTTGTTGCTATGTACAGTATATAGCAACATACATTTGTTGTAATTTTTGAATAAATATTTGAAGTTTTTCAGAAAACTTAGGTTAGGATTTAGAAGGCGTTTTTAGAATCGGCCTCAGGTCTAAATGGGTTAACCACGAAGAGATAGAGGGTTCCTTTTGAATCCAAGCCATGACAACGTGAGTTTGTTATACAAAAATCCTTGAGTTAGTGAGGGCTTTTAAGTAACTTATTTGAAACTATTTGGGATAACTAGCAAAGAAATGCATTCTACCCTCTGTTTTGGCCCTACATGATTGCCCTAAGAGAAAGACACCTCCAATGTTGTGCAACATATCAAGACAACTGAAAACAAGAGCTAATAACGGCATGGCATCCGTGTCCAATCTTTAGCTATCAATTTTATCCACATGAACACTTAGAATAAAAATATAAACCCGCACACTGCCCGACCTGCACGGTACAGGAGCTCAATTTTATTACAAGAAGCTAAGCAGCAACGTTTCGGTCACAGATGATCTTCTTCAGGCATAACACAACAGTCTGACAGTTACTTAAATGCACACACTTGGTTCAGGATCAACCAATCACAAGGAGGAGTCTGTGATTAACCACATCAACCATAGCATCCCAATTCTGGGCATGCCATAATAGGCAAACCCTCAGCAAAAATAGCAGATCTACAAGATCACAATCTGTTGTGTTGCAATGCATTGTGAGCTTGTAGATTGGCAGTTTTTGCCAAAGATATTTGGTATACAGGGGAAAAAAGGAGGGGGCCAAGTATGGAGCCCTGGGTAACCCCTGTCAACAAAGTATAGAGGGTTTAAGTGGGTAAGTCACTATTTGTGCAGATTGTGAAAAAATCACAAACAATGTGGTATTCAGGGTCAAAGCCGCACTATACCGACTTGTGCTGTTTGTGTGCGTGTCCGAGTGTGGTGACTGGTGACGCCGGTCTACGTGTACTTTGGCCAAATGGAAATAGTTCTTTATAAATACCTACCTGTATACAGTAAGCATAAAAGTGCTTAACAAGAACAATAGGGAGCAATAAAAGGCACACGTTAATGTCACACTACTGTCCCACCCACTGGCTGTCCCTTTTACACAGACATGGATTTGGATCTGTGTTTACCTACCTGAGCCTGCTGGCTCAATGACGGCATGGCAATGATGGTACCTCTGTACATAAGACAGGCAGAATGATGGTGCCTTGAACGGGCTGTGTACATAAAAGGGACTTCTTGCTTTTTTTCTTTCCTTTTTTTTCTTTTCTTATTTAGCACATATAAAATGTGCTACATAATATTGGCTATAATGTGCTACATAAGAATGTGCTTTAATAATAGCACATATGTGCTACTATATAGCTTCTCAAACAGAGCTCCAGGCCAAAGGCATTTGTCTCTGTGCTCCTGGGGAACAATGCATTGTTGTCCTGTTATCTTTTAATGTTAGCCTCTTTACTGCCTTTCATAATGTAGGAAAACACATTTGTGCATTTTTGGCCATGCTTATTCTCTATGTGTTCTTCTCTTCAGCTGTGTGTGTGTGGGAGATAATGAGCCGGGGGCAGCAGCCATTCTTCTGGCTTGAGAACAGAGATGTAATCAACCAGCTGGAGCAAGGCATCAGGCTGCCCAAGCCAGAGGACTGTCCCGGGACCATCTACTCTCTCATGACCCGCTGCTGGTCCTACGACCCTAGAGAGAGACCCACCTTTACTGAACTGGTGATCAAGATCAGGTACTTCACAATTTCACTAGGCAGGTAAACTGGACCTGAGTTGTCGCTGTACCTGGACAGATTTTTTCTGTCTACAGACTCTACACCAAATGTCTTTGCCAAAAATAGCCAATCTACAAACTCACCGCGTTGTGAGCTTATAGATCTGCTATTTTTGGCTAATGGATGCTGCGAGTGTTCAATATTTCAAAGTTCAATATTTTAAACTCTTCTTGAAATGGAGTTTGGCTAAAAGTGACGTATGAACATCCTGATCCCATCGTCCGGAGGGACAGTCCCACTGGGACAAATCTTTGCTCTGCTGATTTGGATTTAATTTGATTTTATAGGTAAAGTTGGAGGAGAATAATCTTCCACCTTTTTGCTTTCATGTTCACTTTACACCACCTTCGTGAAAAGTATATTTGCCATAACAGTGTGACATACTGTACAGTGCAGTTTCAAACCACAACAGTACACAGCTTTGTGATAAAATGAAAAACAGGAAGTAAAATTGCCTTGGGGGGCTTTAATGTACCTAATGGCTAGATGTTTATTTTATCTCATAGCGAACATGATGATGATACTGTAATAACATATTATGGACTATTTTCTGAATTGCCCCAGTGATGTTCACAAGATGGAGAAGGAACAAGATGTGGAGAGACTGAGGGACAGAGCACGCACCACTAAATACTTTGACACAAAGTTTAACTTCAACGAACCTCCTCCTAAGGTGCAGTGCGAGAACATCCAAAAACAAAAACAAAATTTAACCACATATTGCAACAAATGGAATACAATTACACTTGGTGTTGATGTCTCCGCTCTTAACATGTTCCCTGAAAAGCAGCATGCAAAGCTAAATCAAGAAATACAATGTAGAAACCCTCCATGCGTATACAACAGCAGGCCCAAAGTAAGACATTGAATTCAGTTTAACTTTAGAGCCATGCAAAACGTTGAATTTCAGTGTAACTTCAGAGCCATGCAAATCATTGAATTTCAGTTTAACTTGAGAGCCATGCAAAACCTTTCATTTTAACTTTATCAGTTTAACTTTTGAGCCCTGCGAGACTGAACTAGAAAGGTTGAGGCTGGGGTGGAGGCAAAGCTTTCCCAGCAGCAGCATGTGTGACTACACACAATTATTCAACCAGCAGACTGACAGCTAATTACCACCCATATCCTGCATGAACACGATGCTGCTTTTACTTACATAGTAACACATTACAAACTACAGAACAACAACATGTACATTACGTGCAACGTGTATATAAACATGTTCTCATGCTGACTTTTCACCAGCCTTCAAGAAAGAAACCAGGGCGGTTTGGGAACACGCTCAGCATTGGCCTGCACATTCAGGTACTGTAGTGTGACATCACTTTTTTTTTATCTCAGGCCACTTTTACATACAAGGTAGCACGTTTTCCTTCAGAAAGCACTATGAGCATTGTGTGTGTTTGTATGTGTGTATCCCTCTGTGCAGCTGAATGAGGCTCTGTGTGTCAGCTCACCTGACCTGACTAGCCCATGTGAATATCAGTCCCCTGTTGACTCAATGCACTCACTTGCACTGCCAAGGATGTCTCCTCGACCTCGCAGCATGGGGGTAAGAAAAACAGGGCTTTGTTGTCTATGAGGGTCTCTATATCTGTGTGTGTGCACGCGTGCATGCGTATGGTTGCTAAAGTCTGTCACCTTTCATGCTCATGCGTGCCAATCCGTGCCATGCTCCTTTCCCCACCTTAACTTTAGCTGCAACAATTTTGTTGTTTCCCAACTTGTGTTGTCGTTCCTCCTCTCTTGATGCACCATGTACATACAGTAGTACAGATCATCACTCAGGCATTTGTGGTTCTACAAAGTTATCCAACTGAGGGCAGGCATATCAGCCTAATGCAAACATGGCTGAGGTTGGATAACAAGGGCAATGCAGAGTGCCAGGCGATAATTTGTTCATTACATACCCATAACCTTATTTATTCATGATTCATAAAAATAGCACTTTTAACCACATTACATTTTAACCACTTAAACCTAAAAACTTCATTGACCAGAGTCCCTCAGGGGGTCTATATTTCGTCCAGGCCTTTTTTGTGAGCATGTAGATCTGATATTTTTGCCAAATGTTTGCCCCCAGAATAGGGACGCAAGGGTTCATGTGGTTAATTGAATAGATTATATTTCTGTCAGTGAGGAACTGCCCTGTTGGGATTTCCAAACAGTGTGCAGAGGGAGTTAACTGAAAACACAGCAGATTGCCTGCCATTATGCAGCCATTCTGTGAACTATCAAATTTCACTGTTTTCTACTCTGTATTTTGGCTCCTTTGTGCCCAGAACTCCATCGTCTCCTCAGCCATGAATACTATCACATCAACCGAACCGTTCGTGCTTGGCGTGTTTCGACACTGTAGCTTGAAATGATTGGTCAGCCGCCGTATCAGCCCTAGGGCTGATACAGCAAGCTTATCTCTGGCAAGCTTTTTGATCTCTGTGTACTTTTATCACCCGCCCCCCTCCCCAAGGGCAAATAAAGGCTGGATATGTGATAATCTATGCATATATTTTGCCAACCCAGTCATTTAATTCCCCTGCTACTCTACCAGGAAGGAGAGTTTCCCCGGGTGGAAGCAAACAGCAAAGAGGATGCCCAGCGTCTGTGGCAGATGGAGCGAAATCGGATGCAGGACACGCTCCGCAAACAGAAACAGGAGATGGCCGAAGATGAGAAGTGGCTGGAGAAGGAAGAGAGACAGCTGGTGGGAAACAGGACATCATTAACCTTTGTCAAGCCACTCTCTGTGTCTCTGTGTCCCCGTACTCTTGAAATGAATGTGCCTGTGACCGCTACATGGAACAGAGGAGCCTTAAAACTTGTCAACCCATTCGTTCATTCTCGACGCACCACCAGTCTCGAATTGAATCTGTCCTTAGCAACAATTCCTAAGCGAGGTAGCTTATACCTGTTCTATGAAATGAATCTGCCTGTTCTTTTGCAGGACCCCATGGGACCAGAGGACCCTGCCAACCCAGTGGTACGTGTGTACCTGTGCATTACTGGTCTTCAAAGAATGATTAAACTTGGTTTTTGTCTTGGTATTTCTTACAGAGAGCTTCTTTATCAAGTAAATACTCTTTTAGTTTAGAAAATCTTTTAGTTTAGAAAATCTTTTAGTTATGTCAGACTGTTGATTCATGTATATATGGTGAGCTATTTTGACACTAAACTATTTTTGTCAACTACAAGAGAGGACCTTCTGTTATTGTCTATTCTGTGTGTAATTATTTTTTATCTTATTTGTTTTTAGTCCCCTGAAACTGAGACAGAATATGGTGAGTGCTCTTTAAGAAAGATTATCACGTGACTAAAGAATTATTCCAGCTGAATGTCAATACTCATAGTGTGTAAACCTCCATCTCATCACTACCTCTGTATTATTCACCCTTTGGTATTACAGGAGCACCAGATAAGCCCCCTCGCCTCACTGCTCAGGTAACCATGAATGATTGCTATTTTGCAGTAATGCAGTATATATATTTTTTATTTTTCTTTCTTTACCCAAATATAACTGTAGCAGGCTCATTAGTACAGTAAATCTCAGAAACAACCGCTCTGGATCCACTCTCAATACTGATTAGACCTGTGTAGTACTACTGTATACCTCACTAATGCTAAATGTAAACCTAGTAGGTTTACACTTAAAGGGGAATTTTGGACTAAAGTTTTCTTACCTTTTCTATGACGTTATGATATCTTAGGATGAATGGTACAGTAGAAAAATTTCATAACTCCACCCCTGAGCCGCCACAGCTTAAAAGGTGCGCGGATAGGCCTTAGGTTAGATCACATATTTTAATAGCTTTTTTTTCTTTTTTTTCTGGTGAGATCTGACGTTCATAGTGACAGAACACTGTCCCAAAAAAAAAAAAAAGAAAAAAAAAAAACAGAAGTCTCGCTAGACGAGATTGAAATCTCGAGATTTCAATCTCGTCTAGCGAGACTTCTGTTTTTTTTTTTTTTTTTTTTTTTGGTTTCATAGTGTTCTGTCACTATGAACGTCAGATCTCATCAAAAAAAATATAAAAAAAAGCTATTAAAATATGTGATCTAACCTAAGGCCTATCCGCGCACCTTTTAAGCTGTGGCGGCTCAGGGGTGGAGTTATGACATTTTTCTACTGTACCATTCATCCTAAGATATCATAACGTCATAGAAAAGTTAAGAAAACTTTAGTCCAAAATTCTCCTTTAAAGGGATATTTCACTTTTAAAAAAACATTTAAAAAAAACTTTTAATATTTATTTTGGAAAAAGAAAAACAATTAATACAATAATAAAATAATAAATGAAAAAAGTAATCGAAAAAACACGGCCCCCTCACGTATTAGGAGGTCCGGGTGAGTCACAAGAGTTTGAAGTTATAATGGGTTTGTATAGGAAGGGGGTGTGTCTGATAAAAATACAAATATCTAAATACTGAATCAAGCAACTAATAAACTGTCCGGGGTGCTCACAAAAGCCTGAGTAGACGATAAAATGACCCCAATCTTTTTAAAGTGAAATATCCCTTTAAAGTAACAACGTCCCAGGGAGACCATTCAGTTGATCGTCCCATCTCCCTTATTAACCAATATCTGTGTGAAGTATTTCTTATATCAAGGTCAGTCAGAGTAATTAATTCCTTCTTTTTCTTAGTCTACCCCTACAGCTGAACTAGACCGTTCTGAAGACAAGGTGTACCAATCAGTCATGAACCTGGTCAAGGTGGTCGTCCAACTCAAAAATGACCTCAACACACTGCCGCCTGAACAGTACTTCACCCTTGTTAAGGTACTGCAAGACAAATCTTGTCAATACAGTCAAATGTGACAAGGAATGTTGGAAGTGGCAAGCAGGGATATTGTGTGATTTGTAATTACATCATTGAGATGGTAATTTTGGGGGGTGAGAGTTGAGCTGGACTTTAAAACCCAATTCCTGAATTTAGTCTAAACTCATGCCAAACTGGTGTTTTATTGTACATAATTCAGTGTGATCTGATAATGTCTCGTTTGTCTTTGTCTGCACTACAGTCTGTTGGACTGTCCTTGCGAGATCTGATCCAGAGTGTGGATGAGATTCTACCTACCTTACATGATTCCACCAAGAAGACAGAGGTACATTACAGGCCCTCTGTGACTTTTATCTCCTTCCTTTATCTGTTGAATCTTCAATCCTTAACCACAACCCATTTTTTTCCTTCTTTATTAAAATGATTAGTATTATTATATTTAAAATTAGAAATGAGAAAAGAGGGTTAGTCGTTAATGCATTGATATATTTGTCACAGATGGAAACGAGACGGATGTCCTGTCATAGAAAACCATGTGGGATAAAGAGATGCTAAACCTTTCTCATGGTTCCTCCTCATGGCCATAAAAGCCATACCTTTTACTATGTCAGATGCCTGTTTCGATAAAGTCACTAAGCCGTTTATCAAGGTGCAACAAAAATAGCGATCCAGAGCAAGCTGATGAAATTAAAACCATAATTTGCATATTAAAGTGCTCTGGGTCATGATTTATCTATTTCTAAATCAAAATTTCTTATCTGTCTACTGTTAAATAGAGGGAAAGAATGGTCTCCCTTTCCTGGTGGAGAGAGGTAAACTATCTGTTTCAAATTACGTTATTGACATTCCTTCCTGTCAGATCGAGGGCACTCAGAAGCTGCTGAACAATGACATGGCGGAGCTAATCAGTAAGATGCGTCTGGCCCAGCAGAACGCCATTACATCTCTGAAGGAGGAGTGTAAGAGACAGATGTTAGCAGCAGCACACACCCTGGCCATAGACGGCAAGAACATGTTGGATGCCGTGGACCAGGCCAGGGTCAGAGCCAACTTGGCGCAGCCAAAACTACTGGAATCCTGAGGGGACTGCGTTCCCTTTGAGGTCAATTCACACAGCCAGCTCCACAAGGACATGGAAATGTGGAAATCAAAGACTTGGTGTTAAAATTGAGTAATACCACTGAAGGGACCTGAACAACTTGGAAATAAGTGGATACATGGGCTCACCAAAGCACCATGTATACACAAAATGGATATTCAATGTGTGGTACCATATACATGTAAATTGTCATTATCATAGACATTTAAATTTATGTAAAAGGCTCATGTTTGTTATTCTAGGTGTGTTATAAACTGTGTGATGTTGGCTTTTTTCAGTAAATGCAGTTTTCCCTCATGTAACTGAAAGCACAGTGGCTTGTACTATTGCAAAAGACAGCCAAAAACAGCAGATGAGTCATACTTACATTGCATGACAGTGTCGCGCGTCAAAAATAGCTGACCTACAAGCTCACAATGCGTCGTGGATGCAACGCGTTGTGAGCTTGTAGGTCTGCTATTTTTGCCGCGCAACGCTGACGTGCGATGGAGCATACATTAGGCTTTTATCTCTCAGACATGTCAGTAGCTCATGGGAAATGTAAATACATTTGATGCTGAGCAGAGGTTCACTCAATAATATGTACAATGGCCTATTTCACCAGCCATGTAAGTTTTCATGAGCCTTACATTTCAGCCGTGGAAAGTGTGTCTAGATAATCTGTTCAAATGGAAAACATGGCAAGACCGTTCCTTTTTTTAAAAATATTTTTTGGTATTTTAGGCCTGTACCCTCATTAGTAAAATATGGCAAAAACACTAAAATGACAAATAAATAATACCATGGAGTATGTTAATTAAATGTCCATACTTGCCATCTTTAGTGGATAATTGAAGATTGCTTACTACTCGAGGCATTTCATATTGTAGGCTGTCATCACCGTCATTATTCATCTAACATCATTAGTAAAAGATCCTTTTGGGGCTACTGCGCCTTAAAAACACACTAATTTGTACTTTATAATGAATAGCTTATTAGGCATAGTTCAGGCCAGTTCCTCCAGTAAGAGTTGAAATTAATGATGTTTTTAACGATACCTTTATCCTCACAAAAACTATGCCTAATCTTAACCCTAACCCTAACCTCACAAACACTATGCCTAACCCAATCTTAACCCTAACCCTAACCTCACAAACACTATGCCTAACCCTAATCTTAACCCTAACGTCACAGAAACTACCGAAACACTGGGAAAAGAGAGTCCACTTCTATTTTATATATCACACTAATGCATGAGGATCATCATGAGTCATCCAATGTGTGCTTTCAACCACAATTTCTGACCCTTTTTACTTATGTCTTTGCCATAGATTGAAATGCAGACGTCACTGTTGAAACACTAGCCAATTGAGCGGAGTCTTTGTGACTGAAGCTCCTGCCAAACATGCCCCAATAATGAATCCTCTTCCAGTTACTTAGAATGTATCTCTTACCATCTTTGTCGAAAATTGAGGTCAGCTGGGCTGATAGGATGTTAATTGCTTTGTAATTGCTGTATTCATGTTTCTCCACTCATTTAGTCAGGTTTGTCCTTTAATATGTCACCATTCTGTATTATAATTGTGCATGACATGAATACATAAAAAACAAACTGATTTCATGCCCATATTCAGGTATGGTCCAGATAACCTCCCAAGACCTCAGCACTCCTTTTGCTGTCATAGTCAATATATGACAATAATCACTGCTGTCAAGGTGAGGTGTTGCTTCCATCACATAAGCAAAGGTACTATGTGTGAACATGAATAATGTGATTCTGAAACATTACTCAAACTAAGGGAGGGTTTTTAAGGTGAGCGCTGCGGGAACAACTTAACCTGAGGCCCTGGGGAAGTCAAACGGCCTCTTCACAATGTTCAACAAATGCCATATGGACTGGCTTGCCAAAGGTTTTTATTATAGTACACGGTCATTCAAAAAATATGCTTCACTATGGCAACATGGCCAGGGATAAAGATGTTTCAGTTATTTAAAAACATTGCTGTAACACTTAAAGGTCGGGTCTATAATGCATTATAATCACATTTATAATGCATTATAATGCGCTTATAAGGCATTATAACACCTAATAAATGTTTGTAATCATGTGTGCCAACTTATAACAATGTTTATAATGTATTATAAGTGTTGGTCATGATGCATTATAAGCTCAGTGGAACAGCACATTATAACTACCTTAACTTAGTTAGTTATAAAGTGTCTTTGTTATAAGTTGTTATGCATAACATATTCATAACACAAACATTTATAACAAGTGTTATGAAGCATTATAAGTACATTATAATGCATTATGATGCATTATAGATGTTATTATAATGCATTATAGACTCGACCTTTAAGCAAAGTCTTACCTGGTAGTTATAATGTGCTGTTCCACTGAGTTTATAATGCATTATGATGACGAGCACTTATAAATTATATATACGTTTATAAGTATTATTATAATACTTCATAAACCTTGTTATAAGTTGTTGTGTATAATTATAAACATGTATAACAAGTGTTATAATGCCTTATAAGTGCATTATAAATGTGGTTATGCATTATAGACCCGACCTTAATATAAAGTCTTACCAAAATGGCGAATGCTATATATACTGCAGTTCTGGCCCAGCTGTGTGTTTTTCAGTGTTTTGCAGGTTCCCAGTAATGCATGTCAGGGTTGGTAACAAGCCTGATTTACGCTCCAGTGACAAAGTGTTCGACAGTCACTTGACAATAAACAAGAAACAGTATTTTCACAGGTCAAATCTTTCGCTCTGAAGTAGAACATCTTTTCATTGTTCCTCTGTTTGCTATTTGTTTCCACCACCTCTCGTCGTTCTGGTGTCTTAAAGGAGAGATCCGGACTAGACGACGCTGGTTACTTGTTTCTTCCACAGACGCCAGGTTCTGTGAGAGAAACAAGCAACCACCGTCGTCTCGTTCTGCACGAACGATAGCTCGTGCGCGACTTTCAGTGCATGTTCGAGTATCATGAGACTCCACGATGAGCAGTAGTAGAGAAAAAACTAACTTTGCATCGGTTAAAATAGACGATTTTCACTCTTACACGGGCTCCCATTATGCCACGGAGGGGGTCGCCAGACTGCACGACAGGGGACTCTCTGGAATAACTCAACGTCCATTTCAATGATGGTGAGTGATTAGCGACACATCAAAGATAACACTTAAAATGTCCGGATCTCTCCTTTAAAGGTTTAATGACATTCACTTTTACACCACATTCAAAGTCTTTGTCCTGGTCCTTCAAAAGTGTACAAAAAGTTTTAAGTGAAAATTCCATTCCAGTGATCCATGGCAGGTGTTTTTCTCTCACATTTCTAAAGCCTTTTCAACTGCAATGAAAAAAGAAATCTTTGCCTGCGGGTGTCGCTGGTGAGGGATTTTGCCTGTCAATCATCGCCTCTGCTCCGCCCCCCCCAAAGGAAAGGATAGGGGAGGGGAGGGGCGAGGAGGAGAGTGGGCGGGATTAATCGACTGTGACCTCACTGTCGAAGGGCCAAGCTCAGATTACTTTTCAGCCTAATTATTCAGAAAACCCCAGACCACAGAAAATCCACTGAATGTTCTAAGTTCAGGTTTTTGGGGTGTAATTGAGGTCATAAAACCCCAAATAAAACATTGAAAATAAAAAAAGTGAAAATGAATGTCATGATACCTTTAAGGGCTTGATGTACTTCGTTGCATGTGGTGTCACATACTGAAAATTGGCAATCTACAAGCTTAGAATGCGTCACACTGTGACGTGTTGTGAGCTTTATCCACCATCCAGAAGACTCTCAGTCTTGAGTAGAGTTCAAGTCCAACCTGAAATAGTAGATTAACCACATTTCAAGTGTTGCTTTTTTGTGTGTGAGAAAGTTTTTCTTATGATCTAGTTTTAGATCATGCCAGCGAGCCATGGGGGTAGAAAGAGACCAATAGTACCAAGTCCACAAACAATGATGAACATCCACAGGAAAATGCGGTCAATCACCATGGCAACATACTTCCAATCTTCTTTTACCTTTTGAGAGGGATAAATGAAAAGAAATTATGGACAACATTCCGTTTTTTTGTGAAGACATGGCCTGAAGGGCTGGAAAGTTATATGTTTTATGAGTTTATTATTAGCATTTGTGTCTTACTTTCCTCATTACATTCACCTCGCCTTGACATAAGCAGTGTGAGACAACCAGAACTCACGTACAATGTAAACAGACCAGGACAAATCCACAGTAGACTACACTACAACATACAACATACAATGTAATTGTTACTGTTAAGGAAAGCCTATATGGTGACTATAGTAAAGTTTTGAGGATAAAAAGTGTCATGCCCTGGTGCAGTGGCACATTTGTATTAAAAGTGTAACTCCATTAGGAGAAGCAGTTTAAAATGTACCATTAATACTTACACTAAAATCAGCATCCTCTGCCCTCAGGTGGTCTGCAATGTATTGTACCCCCTCTAGAGCGCGTATAACACTTGGTGAAAGAAGTAACGACGACTCCGACACCATGCTGTCAACTTTCGCTGCCCGTGGACTGTTGTTCATCCTGCTTCCCGTCAGCTGTCTGTTGGGCCCTCCGGCCACCTCTAGGCGATTCTGGAAGGTTTGCACGTTCTTCTGTTGTGGCGGGGGAGTGGAACCAGGGGGCCTGGGCGACGGAGGACGGAAGGAGAAATAAGACGTCAGCGTTCCCAGCTCCAAGTCCTCGTAGCAGCGGCCCTGCGGGTCGTCCGCCTTGCTGTCGTCCCGTAGCCAGTTGGCCGAGGTGCTGAGGTAGTTCCCGCCGTGGTACATCACTGCGCGGTCCTGCCGTCGCACCGCTGCTGCCTCCTGCTGGAGAAGCAGCAGCCTGCGGCGGCGTACATCAGGCGCAGGCCGCTGCATGAATAGCCAGCGCGGGATGAGGTCCAGGAATATGGAGTGAACCCAACGGGGCATCTGGTGTGTTCCAGGCGACCGGTGGTGCACATTGAGCACAAAGACAGTAATGACTATAGAGAGCGTGACAAAAATCATGGTGAACAGGAGGTACTCGCCAATGAGTGGGATGACGAGTGACGTGGAGGGGATGATCTCGGTGATGAGCAGGAGGAAGACGGTGAGAGAGAGCAGCACGGAGATGCAGAGAGTGATCTTTTCGCCACAGTCCGAGGGTAGATAGAAAACAAGGACGGTCAGGCAGGAGATGAGGAGGCATGGAATAATGAGGTTTATGGTGTAAAACAAGGGCAGCCTTCTTATGATGAAGAAGTAGGTGATGTCCGGGTAGATTTCATGGCAGCAGTCATATTTCTTCGTGTTGTACGTGCCAATGGCATTGATGATGGCCCATTCGCCGCTCTCCCAGTAATTATTGAGGTCCACTGTGTTTTCAACCGGCTCAAGGTCAATTTTGGCCTTGTCGTATGTCCAGGAGCCAAATTTCATCTTACAGTTCTGCTGATCGAAAGGGAAGAAGGTGACATCGATGCTGCATGAGCTCTTGTAGATGGCAGGAGGCACCCAGCGTATTTTACCCGTGTGGAAAAGGTGCGCTTTTGTCATGTGAGTGACAGCAAATTCGCCATCAGCACTGGGGGGAGGGAGAAAAAAAGAAGAAAATTACAATGGAACATTGAACTTTACTGTAGATAAGCAATGAATGATATAATCAATAGTAATATTATGTTGTCACACAAATCATCATTCACATATTGATTTCATTCAGTCATCATGGGATGTTTTCACATTGTGTACCGTGTGAAAACATAGAGGAAAGAATCCTGCGGGGGAGAAGAGTTATGGTTTCACAGGAATAAACTGCTCCACTAATCAATCAATCAGCTCTACAGCATAATTTCATTTTTTTTTTCTCTCTCCACATGAAGCGGAGTGATTCATCCCTTAAACTGTGGTAATAGCAGCTGCTGAAGACATAATGATGAGTCCTTATCATTACATCTGTCACACACCTTTTTAATTTCACTTACAGATTGTGATTACACAGGCTTGCTGAAGTGGAACTACATCAGCACACCTCTCACTTCTCAGAATCACTAATCTCTCCTGAAATCAACCCAGAGGACGGGATAAGTTTATTACAAAAAGTTAATTTCGGTACAGAGGAGGAAAATGCTATTAAACAGCAGCTTTCACTTCTGAAAGTATGAATAGTGATAATAGCATGATTTTATTATTTTTTTCTTTGCAACATGTCAATGAGTCATCTAGGCAATGCAGAGCAGCAGATGGATTTATTGAGTCCACTAGATGGTGGTATTGTCATATCAGAATCTGTTAAGTCAAGACAAACGTCAACCTCAATTTACCATTGTATGAAGACAATGCTCTGAACAGTTTCAGAGGCTTCACTGTAGACCTTGCTGTGAACGTTGTTCTGTACATGCAATTTCTATTACATTTTGGCAAACCTTTCTGTGCACAGGGCAAATACTGTGGGCTTGAATGTCAAATCCTTTGAAACAAAACATGCCGGGAAAAAAAGATTTTTCTCTGTTTATGCTTATGTACATTATTTTGATTTAAGCCTGCTTACTTGTTGTAGAGGACGATATCTGGTACCCAAAGGAGCTCCGATGGCACTCTTATGGATGTCACGTTATCATAGTCAGACGGTCTCCAGCGAAGTTTGTAATCATTCCATTCCTGAGGAGATTCAAACAACACAACTGCCTTTTTATCCTACTTGTTGCCATTCATCTCGTAAGAATAGACACTGAAATTGAACATTTGCCTAATTCATGTGTTAAAATAAAAGTGGCATCATAATGTAATATTTTGCCAACTACTCTCACAGAAACATTTACCTTTGTCTTTATCAATTCATACCACATTCAATCATACGGATACGCCTGTTGTATAACAGTCCATCTCCCTAGCCTAGAAGTATGAACCTGTCTGAGCTCATACCTTCATGCCTAATCTGACATGAATACACACCGAATCGAAACCAGCCACTCTGTCTTTGCCACTCACTGCACCACTGCTTTCCAACGCAACACTGGATGACATTTTTGCTATTTCTGCTGCCCACCTGTTTAAGCCACACATTAGTTGTCATCATTTGGTTCTTTTCATCCTGAAAGAGAGAGAGACGGGGAGAGGGAGAGACAGACAGACAGACAGACAGACAGAGAAAGAGAGAGGGGTGATATAGACGGTGTGAACTCTGGGTGTAGTCCAGGAGAATATTGGAGTTTTGGAGCCCGTTCAAGGCATCTCCAAACATAGTCAGCAGCAACATCACTTTAATATCTTGATGGATGTGAGGCCGTCTGCCATAGTTGCTCCTTTGAGGGAGCTGAAAGCCTATAATCTAGTTTTCACAAGTTATTTTTGCTGCTGTATGTAAAGATGCCATAATGAATATAGTGCTGGCACTGGGGACGGTAAAGATGTTTTGAGCAGCAGTGGCTAAAACAAAAAGTATAGTTCAGTTCTGAAAAGTATAGCAAGCCGTAGGAAGAGGGCGGTATTAAAATTAATCCCCTACTAAATTATTCTACAATGGAGAAGCTCTGCAGTCACGTACTCTTACCAATCGGACCATAAAGGCATTCTACTCGGCTATACTGATTACCTTCACAGTAAATGTAGGATTTGAGAAAGTTCACACGCTAAACCCCCACTTTAAGGATAAGAGCCGGTGCCCGTCTTCTTCTGAGCCTCTGAAGAAGATGACTGTGCTTTTGAAACTTCAATAATTCTTTTTTACACCTATTATATAACTTTTTAGGAGGATCCGTGTTCTCCAGCTTTTTACTTTTTCAGTAAATGTAGGATGTACATGTGGAAAAAGTACAATCAAAGTAACACATTTAAATAAAATTATGCTGTAGGAAATATCTATTTCTCCACTGAAACATGGTTCAGGATTCTACATTCTACTGGCTAGCGGACACCATTCATTTTCATTGCTACTAAATGCTATGTATTGTATCTAATATACCAGAAGATATTTTCTCAGTATTGTAGATTTAAACCCAAATGTAAATATTTGAATTATGCCAGAGAGAGAGAGAGAGAGAGAGAGAGAGAGAGAGAGAGAGAGAGAGAGAGAGAGAGAGAGAGAGAGAGAGAGAGAGAGAGAGAGAGAGAGAGAGAGAGAGAGAGAGAGAGAGAGAGAGAGAGAGAGAGAGAGAGACTATAGCCATCTACACATCAGACCGCTTCAGCTGAGAGCATTTCTAATTTCAGTCATGGATACAGTATATGGATACTCACCACATCAATGAGCTGTGCTATGGACAGTCCAAACTTGACAATGACCACATCCGAGATGTTCGACACAGGTCTTGACCACTTGTTGTACCCCAGAAACAACTTCTTAAACAGATCATCCTCAGCATGCGAGTGGGTCTTTTCATAACAAAAAACTGTATGGGAACAAGATCATAGATTACATTACATTACAGTCATTTAGCAGACGCTTTTATCCAAAGCGACTGTGCATTCAACATAGGTAGGGAACGAAAACTACTAATCACTAGAAGTCTTAAGTGCATTTTCTGCAAAAACAAGCAACCAAGAGTATACCTAGCGCTAAGGTAAAAGTGCAATATATCAGCTACCTATTTCCTTAAACAGAATGTGTCAGTGTTTTATAATTGTATTATTATTTGTCTTCCACAGATTTTCCACATTCCATATGCACCAGAGTTTCTGTTCTGCTGTGAAATCATTTGCATTTTGGTTTAAAAAAGAATTTAACATATTCACATCTATTCCTGGAACTAAACGTAATAAGGAATCCATTTTCTCAAAACCGCACCCAGTTAATATGACATGGTTATGGAAAAAAAAAGTAATTAATGTTTGAACAAATGTCCTCTGGTATTTTGACATTGAGGTCATGTGGGCTGTGTTTTAGCCAACGTGCCTTTCTTTAGTAGCCCATTGGCAATTAGTTGAAGGAAATTGGATGGTGCAGCATGAAAAGAGACTATGCAATAGGGTGGTTAACAGGGATATGTTAGAATGATATTGAATAGAATGGAAATTGAGTCATGTGGAAGGACAAGGATAGACATTTGGAACTTGAAATATGTATAGCATTGAGTCTTATCTCTCCACTCTGCCTACCCATTACCCTTATAGTTACTAATCCACTATGGCAAGCCAGGCTAACATGATAGAGAGGGATAACAGGGTTGAAGGGCATGGATGTGATGTGAGCACTGCATATAGGTACCAGAGCATATACTGCATGCCTTAAATGCTTTCTTCATTTACGTTTTCAACATGTTCAGCAAATCCTTTGATCTTAGCTCCCCGCATGAGTACTAAAATTGTGCAATGTGAACAGGCATGTAAGTATCAGCTTACAGCTTTTTGTGGCCTCTCCACACTTTTCTGTAATTCTCAAAAACATTTCTGTACATAATATATAACCATTCATACAGTACTGTATATTCATCGGCGATAGATGTAGCCTGTATATTCGTGCATACATTTACTGGTGATACACTGTACATTTATGGTTTATACTTATATTTATTGATAGAACATAGCCTAAATGTTAACTCAGTCAGACCAAGTGCAGATGTCTAGTGTCAGACTCTGTCTATTTTGTATCTCTCTACAATTAACTGTACCTATTTTGTTTTTCACACTGCTGTTATTGCTATGACACCTGAATATCCCAACGATGATCAAATATTACTTATCTTTTGTTATCTTATATTATCTTATATGCTGGAATGTATACGGTGTCACCCACTTCACAGGGAGAGCTTGCTTCATCTAACTGACTGATTGTGCACTGTGCAGTCTAGGCAAACTTTGGGGACAAGTGTGCTGCTGCCTGTTTCTATTAAATGAACAGAACCAAAATAGACAGGAATCCCTCCCCTCTGGGATTAACGTTCAACTCCTCATCAATGTAATCAGATTCAATTACACACATCGTTACTTGCTGCTCCTAAGGAGAGGTGAGCTAATCCCTTCAAAAGCAAACAGTTTATTGTTGAGCTGCCACAACTGTCTGTCACTCTGTGAGAGACACTGACGGCATAAACAATTAACATAATCTTTCACCTGAAGCAAGTTCACATTGATATTGTTGCTGTCGGGCAAAAAAAAAATCTCCATATTTTAACTTTTCATGTTTTTCCGTAAATTAATGCCCTATCATGCTACAGTGTCACATAAAAGTAGCAAAAAAAAACAGATCTACAACCTCAAACTGCGTTGCATCAAATTTGAATCCTGAAAAGTAACAGTTTAGGACATACTGTATGAGGTTTCCACCTGACAGCAACAATATATTGGGGTGTGATTAAATTAGTCTTTTACCCTCTTATCATGTCAGGTAGCCATCCATGCAAGTACAGTATCATACTGTACTTATGTATGGGGATTTTTCTGTATTCTATAAGCTAATTGCTATAATATTAAAAGGTGATGCTGGATGCCTGGTAATGAGAACAACAAAGTTGAATTTCACCGAAACAGTAACATCTCCAGTCTGCCTCTATACTGTATTTGGCATTCACTGAGAGAAATGCAAACATAATAAGCTTAGGCTATGTCTTGCACCTAAATCAAATCCCTAAATCAATACTGCAATTCCAGTCCAATGAATTATGGGATTCACACCATTAACACATTCACTGCCCTTTAGAGCTCTTTTTTTTAATATTGTGCTGCCCAATGGGCTGTTCCATCATTAAGGGTCATGATAGAGACTTTGAAATGCATGACCTGCACCTGGCAGGAGACATGTTTGCTTCAATACTGTTGTCTATCCATGATAGGTGAGTCCAAGTTCTGAGGATGCCACTGATAAGTCACTCATAGATGTGGAGGAGAGTCAAGGTGAGAGCTTAAGATGGGATTGTTGTACCGTTTAAAGACAACCCTGAAAGTCTATGAAGTGATTTATTTGTCCATGATGATAATTCACTGGCTGAGGAACTTGTCCCAATGTGGCTTGATTATTCAAAATCAATGCCCCCCCCCCCCACACACACACACACACACACACACACACACACACACACACACACACACACACACACACACACACACACACACACACACACACACACACACACACACACACAGTGAGGTCGCCTAACAGGCCAGAGGGAATGGTTCTGTGATAACTTGTAGAGTTTCCTGTGAACTGTGAACATGATGTGGGTTCGCAGCCCATTTGCCTAAATACACAATGACATATCTTCCTCTGACATCATGCACAGTGCACACGTTGTCGTTGCATTCTGGCAAAGAAACGTGCTCAAGGGACTTCAATTACGCACGCTCTTCCAGTCAGACTCAGGACTGTTCATCTCCGCTCTCTTCCTTCTGGGATGGAACAGATGTGGGGCGTGACAAAAAGCTCTCTGCTGAATGGATCAAAGCCTCCTGCAAATTTGCAATGAGATGACACCTCCTATACATCCCGGACTGACTGGGGCTTGCTTGGTTCTTGGACACTGGCCAAACGGCTTGGCGAGGTATAAATGGACCACTGGCCAGTTTGGATGAGAGTCAGCAACTTTCCAGGCCAGAGCTGCTCTTGTTAAAATTGGACAGTCCAGTATTTAAAACTTCACAGACCACAACATCTAACAGTTTACTATAAATCGATTTCAATAGTGCCATGTCAGTTCCATAAATACTTGAGTGTAAAACGCCGGTATTGGTATTCTGTATATATGGTATATGTATCTACCATCTAGGCTACTGCTGGCTGTCAGACTGCAATTTAAGATCTTGAGTGAAGGGGAAAATGGGGAAATGTAATTCATGATGACATTGACATCAGACTGTGATTGGCATGCATGGACTTCAGTTGACGCAGCAGCAGAGGTTAGAAGTGCTGTTAAAATTGCTGTTTAGTGTGAGTATGCAGGAAAAAAGTGCAGTCTTAGAGAAAAAGTGAATTGAACAAGCGTTGCCCAGAGAATAGATTTGCAGCCACATTTGTAAAAAAATATATATATATATGTATACATTTTTTAATCTTTTGTTCAAACTTTAGCCAGAAAAGTAGACTAAACATGTGTGGTTTCCAGACGAATTTGAATGAATGAAAATATAATCAGAACTTACTTGAGCTGCACAGGAAGAGCAGCCAGGCATTGGTGGTCCTCAGAGAGAACAGGTGGTTGGATTCGTATCCCATATTTGACCCAGAGATCGAGGAGCGTCAGCTTCACTGGAGGTCGTTATGATGCCCACTTTAATCAAAACGTTATTATGTTGAATCCATGATGACGCGTGAGGAAAATGTGTCATCTTCACAGCTAGTCGGCATTTCAGGACAACTTGAAAAGTAGCATCTGTTTATTGTGATGATCGCCTGTTATACTGTGGGCGGAGAGTGGATGACGCTGTTAACAGGACTGAAGTGGAGATCTGCGCTCTGCGGACGAAGACTGGTGAGTACGAATACCAAAACGCTCGCCCCAAAATACAGTCGCCCCGGGGCAAATCCGGCGACCTCGGAACGATCGCCACCTGGTATTCCTCACAGTAAACTATGCCTAAAGCGGCTAAACCTAACGTGTTTGCAGTTATAACCTAACCTTATTCCCAAACGTAACCTCAGCAAAACGGTTCCAAAACCTAAACTTATTTCTGACCTTATCCTCCGTAAAACAAATACAAGAACCTATGGGAGCGAGCGGTCCTCGAAAGAAATGGGAGCGAGCGTGTTTTGGGGCGAGACTTCCGATTACAGTGAGGAACCGTGAGTACCAGTCCAGTGCCTTTTTCTGTTCCTCAGCATTAGTGACAGGTTTAAAAACCTCTCCACACTTAACAACACTGTTGTACGTTAGTAAAAAAAAGAAAGAGAAAAAAAATCGTTTGGCTGATGATTACTAGTTACTCTTAAATAGTTCTGCCGAATTTAAACTCACCATGCGCTCCAAATCGCTCCTTCTTGCGCACGAAAGTTTACGCATTTCTGGCAACATAAGGATAAGGATTTCATAGAGTCCATTCTTGCAGTAAATATATCTGATCTATAATTGCTAATCGTTCTTGAGCCGTTCAGTCAGTCTGCTCCGTGCTCCTGAAGTGCCGTAAAACTCCACCTGCTCCTTTGAGTACACGCCACGTTTGCACGTTTATCAACACTGTCACCAATCTCGGCTCCATCCCAGTCCACCCCCCCTCCCACTCACACGCACGCACGCACGCACGCATGCACACACACACACACACACACACACACACACACACACACACACACACACACACACACACACACACACACACACACACACACACACACACACAGTACCACCACCACCCCACAGTCCACCCACCCCAACCCACAGTCCAATACCCCCCCCCACACAGTCCAATGCCCCCCCCACAGTCCACCCCCCACGCCCCACCCTATACCCTGCCCACCTCACACACACACACACACACACACACACACACACACACACACACACACACACACACACACACACACACACACACACACACACACACACACAAGCCACATTCAGGTCATCATGGAGAATATATCAATAAATAATATAATATGGTGTCTTGTTTTATAAACCCATGAATGAGCGTTGGGCACTTTGTGTGCAGGACACGAAAATAAAATAATCAATTAATCAATCATCTAAGGGGAAAAATGTAGTTTCACTGATAGATTCAATTCCGCTGATAATGTGTCAAATAATGACCAACAAGTAGCATTATTCTCACAGTTGAAGAGAGGTTTATGTGTTTTTGTTTATACCGCTAGAGGGCAGCGTAGGTGAATGGACGCTGCTGGCTTCTAATCAGTCATGACAAAATGGTCTTAAAATAGCATTTTCTATTGTGACATTGAGTGACCTGCAAATTATATTGAAAACATGCTTTGAAAGAAAAACATAAGGCTGACTTTTTTGTGCTGATATATCCTTTACTGAATAAGGCCTAACTTACATCATACATATAGGACAGCAGGACCATAAATAAATACATTTTATGACTGCAAACACTAAATCCATATTTCTCCTGACTGGGAGAACAAGACAGAGTAATGCATTGGGACGATCAATGAAGCTCCCTTTGCTCTGATACAGATAATGTGATAAATCCAACATGTAGGCCCAAACATGTTTCCTTCCTCTAGTCTACCATATCAGATCTGGTCGGAAATGTGGCTGCAAGTACATTTAACACATTCATCAATCATCACCATGTGTTCCATCATATGGATTATATATATATATGTGTGTGTGTGTGTGTGTGTGTGTGTGTGTGTGTGTGTGTGTGTGTGTGTGTGTGTGTGTGTGTGTGTGTGTGTGTGTGTGTGTGTGTGTGTGTGTGTGTGTGTGTGTGTGTGTGTACTGTGTGTGTGTGTGTGTGTGTGTGTGTGTGTGTGTGTGTGTATACACAATTTGTGCAAAGTCTATATGCATTAGTTCTCCTGTCCTGTAAACTTAGTATTAAGTTTTCCCTCTGTGTCTGTCTGTCTGTCTGTCTGTCTGTCTGTCTGTCTGTCTGTCTGTCTGTCTGTCTGTCTGTCTGTCTGTCTGTCTGTCTGTCTGTCTGTCTGTCTGTCTGTCTGTCTGTCTGTCTGTCTGTCTGTCTGTGTGTGTGTGTGTGTGTGTGTGTGTGTGTGTGTGTGTGTGTGTGTGTGCGTGCGTGCGTGCGTGCGTGCGTGCGTGCGTGCGTGCGTGCGTGCGTGCGTGCGTGCGTGCGTGCGTGCGTGCGTGCGTGCGTGCGTGCGTGCGTGCGTGCGTGCGAGCGAGCGAGCGAGAGAGAGAGAGAGAGAGAGCTCCCGATATGCACTAAGTATCTCACATTAGCTTTACTCCCATTGACACTGTTCTGAAGACAGAAGAACAGTGTCAATATACTTTATGCCATAGATATAGTTTAAATATTAACATACATAAGCTTCTATGTTAACAGAGATGTACTTTGCCGGGTGGACCCGATGACACTTATTGCTATGGATACCATAACCGACCACATCTTCATGGAGAAAAAAACTAAGTGTCACAGTGTCCCCCAGGGGTTGATGAGTTCTTTTTAAGTGTGTTGACATGGAAACAGCATTGTGATTGATAGAAACATCCATTTATTTCTATGGAACAACACAATACTGCCTCATCAAAGTTGGTATTGTGACTTTATACATTGTCAGATACTTGAATGTGTCCTTATATTATCATCACTTTACCCAAATCCAGCTCAAGTTGAGTTAGGAGGTTTTTGACCATTAATGTGGAGGTTTGACTTTGTCATTCTAATCAATGATGGAAAAACAACTATCTCCAAAGTTGGAGAAAAAGTTGGAGAAAGTTAGGAGGATTAGTCAGAAGCGCTTTTTAATACTTTTCATTGGTTCAATATTTGTAAAACCCTCACACAGACGTAAAGGGTGTTCAATAGCACTGATTTATTATGGTTTCTGCCCGACAGCGACAATATCCTTCCTGTAACCCCTATGACCCCTCTCACAAAGTCCCATTAGTTCCTCAAGTGTTATTCTTATGGAAGGTGTTCTCGCTTGATTTCTTTTCACAGTAGAAAAGGAAATCTCAAAAAGTAAAATCCTCAGGCTTAATTTGTAACTCTGAGAGAGTGTACAAATAGAACCAAATGGACCCGTACGTTTGTACACTACTCTCAGTGTTTAGTTAACACAGGATTTTGCTTTGTAGAAAAATACACAGAAGACCCAAAGCCTATATCCCAGCCTCCGTCCTTACCCTGAAGTCCAGATGGACAAAGAGTAGCTGCCTATAGAGTAAACTACCAGAGACATTCTGTATTTGCTCCCTAATGACCAATAGAACAAAATGCATAAATATATACAGCTTGACTTCCTCTTGCTCCACATACTGTTGCCATCATTGACTTCACCACATTCCAGGAAACAATGTCTGGAAGGAAAATATTATTTTAAGCACTTAATGCAGTCAAATGTTATAAGCATGCAGAGTCGGAATATACTTTTCTTTTTCTTCTCTTTTCTATTTTGTATGCTTTATTTAGATAGGATAGTGAAGAGAGTCAGGAAACCAGGCAGTGAGAATCCCGAGTGTTCACGACTACCAAGGTGCATAATTATGGTCATTCTTATACAGAGGAAGAAGCATTATGACATCCCCATGACCTCCAGGTTTCTCTTCCCCACTGCATTGGTGATATGGGAGATGATATACCCTTCGCTTTGTTAGCTCTCAGGTGTTTTGCAAAACGGCTCACAGTAATGCATAGATTTCCTCTTTCTTCTGAAATGTCTTTTTTCATGAACTGAGTTTATTTCCATAAAATAAGCACTGTAAAAAGAGACACTGGAATTTGTAATTGCTCGGTTGGAAACACGGTAGCCGGCTTCCAATTCAACGCAGGAGGTCGTATTTTTCATCATGATTAATGATACAGGGCTTGCTAAAAGATTCCAAAGGTACCAAAGTAACGTGTTCGATGGCATGTATATCCCGAGCATTGTGCAACATGTGCTCAACAACACCTCCTGCTGCTTTAGCGATGGACGGTGAGAGTGTTCTTCAGTTTCTTGGTGAATGCAGCATGCAGGGAGCCCGATGAGCTCTCCAGCCTGCCAGCGATGTCAGCAGCTGTACGTAGCATGCCTTCAAAGGCCAGGGACTCTTCTCTGATTCTGATCAAGAAGACAAACACTAGGAGTCAGCACGTGTGAGCGAGCAAGAAACAGACGAGAGGTAGAAGAGAGCAGGGCAGGAGGGCAGTGGTGAAAGAAGTATAATTGTTAAACCACAATGTAGGAAATACAACTCTGTTACAAGTAAAAGTCCTATATTCAACATTTTACTTGAGTAAAAGACAAGTACAAAAGTATTGACATCAAAATATACTTAAAGTTACAAAGTAGAAGTACTCAAATCTTTCAAACATTTTCAAAGTCTTTTGAAAATAGCAGATCTGCAAGCTCACAACCACGTTGTAAGCTTGTAGATTTCGAATAGCCGATGAAGTAGTAGTCAAAATCTGAAAAGTAACTAGTAATTAAGCTTTCAAATAATTGTAGGGGAGTAAAAAGTACATTATTTGCCTGATATAGTGGAGAAGTAGAAATGATCAAGAAAATGGAAATACTCAAGTAAAGTAAAAGTACCATAAAAGTTTACTCAAGTACAGTACGTGAGTAAATATACTTAGTTACTTTACACCACTGAGCGGGGGTTTAGACGAATACAAGAACGCTCGCCCCAAAACACACTCGCCCCGGGTCAAATGCCGACGACCTCGGAACGGTCGCCACCAGGTATTCCTAAACGTTCCAGTTACCGTTTAGGCACCATGGACATGGCATAGGCCTACTGTATATTAGTTAGGTGTCAATAGTGTTAGGAATAGGAATGAAGTAAAGAGTGAACATGGTAAGAGTCAGCAGGAAACTGTGAGGGTCTGTAATAATAATAATAATAAGTGATAAGCATATGTAGGGGACAAACATGGTCATGCACAAGAATAATCAAAAGTCAAGGAAGGGAAGGAATACGTTAAATTATATATGACGTTGAGGGAATAAAATAGGTAATGATTAGATTCTGACGCACGAGTGAAAGATCATGTTTAAAAATGTCAGCACATTTGATAAATAAATATATAAATGGATAAATAAATAAACATTTTGCAGTGTTACTGGCAGTCTTTCAAATCAACTGAAAGTGCAATAACAAATTATCTGCAAATGATCTACGATTCTACCTGATCTTGGAGCTTGTAAAGATAATAAACAAAACTTTCTTAGAGTCAAGCCATTTGTACTGTGTAAGCTCTGGTCTTTTTAAACTGGAAAACACAGAAGTAAGTGATTTCCAATTGTCTAATGGAAGGGAACAGATTTCCTGTTTGTAATATTGTAATTTGAACAGTTATTATTTTCCTACACCATCCCTACACTGGATCCATACCCTAGAAAGTCTACAACCTCTAGGTTTAAATGAGGATTTTCGCATGAGTGTATAAAAAAATCACAATATTTGCTCTTTGCTTTATAATGGCTACTGCCTGATGTCTGCGTTGTGTTGCATTTCATCTAAAGTTATTTGTTTTTCTGTTTGTAGATAATATCGTAAATAATCTTTTTGGCTTTTGCTGTCTCAATGGATATGTTTTTGTAGTACACTTAATTGTAGAACTACAACTCCCAGTCCCTTGGGGTTGTCACTGACTTGTTTGGCACAGGTGTGATACATTGATCAATCAAGTGATGACAGCTGAACCTACTGTCACATTCACTGATTGCTTCATGCCTAAAGAAGGTCTATGACTGAAAGCTTACTATGAAAAGAAATAAGATTTTTGCACAGCTTTGAATGTGCGTAGGCTGCCTTGTATTGCCTAAGGCAATCTGTCAGTAAGATTTGCGGGATGGCTTAGGCTCTAAGCCATCCCCAAATCTTACAGCCATTAATTTGGAAGCATGCCACTAAACCAGCTAGCAACAGTTAAAAGCCACTCATACCACCCAAGATCTGTTGGTGCATTTTAGCTTTAAATTACTTTAAAGATGCAGTGCAGACTAGTGACATTTTCGGTCATTTTACTTTGAAGATTCAGTCTGAAACGTCGTCTCAACCAATCAGAAGGTCCCATCCCTTCAGGCTATGGGACGTTGGAATCTCAATCACTTCAGCCATGCGCAAGGGGGATAGTGTTTGTTTACAAGTGAGAGAGAGACGACCAAACCAGTTAAGCATGTTTGCTACTAAGTGGCTTATTGCTAACCTATAATGTTTTCAGATACATATTTTAGTGTGCAGATTAAGTTTAAAATTAGTAGTACACCGTCTGGATGTCATTTTGAATGAGATTCAAAACGGAGTAGCTCTGTAATTAAAATCTGCTGTGTTTTAAGAACGTGCAGCTATGGGAATCAAACAGGTGCATGTAATCAAGATTCATTTATATTCATGAAAGCTGCGTTATGTCATCACGCAGCACGTTTTCGGTTACAGGAAGTAATTAAGATTGTCTTTTAGGGACTTTTGATATAAAATTACACAAATTGTTTAAAAAAAATATATATATTTTGGCATCTATTGTTAGGTATGCCCATATGATGACCACGGATATGCTCTAAAAGTGTGAAAAACATGTTTTTCATTTCACTACACCTTTAATTCAACCTACTTGTGCAGTGAACCAAGGGCCTCTGAGATGTCTCCTCCCAGCTGTTTTTCTAAATCCTCCATAACCTTCTCTACCACCCCATGGCAGCTTACGTGCTCCACCTTGATACCAACAATGTTCTCCTGGATCACATCTGCATAGCTCTGATCCCCCAGCTCCGCCCCAACGTACTGGACCAAGTTCTCCATCACTGCTTGGTTTCCGTGCTGTATGGCTTTCAGGTACGCCAGCTCCTCTTTCTGGGCCTTAAGCCGTCGAGCTGAAGCAGAATTGGTGTTGAAGTGGACCGAGCACTTGTCTGGTTGGGGCTCATAGAGTAGTGTTGGTGTGGTTGGGGACGAGGTCGACGTAGGTGTCATCCGCTTTTGTTTTTCTGTCAATCTTACAGGTTCGTCACCGACAGCCTGGGACATGTTGGCAGCTGAAGTGGCTATGGAAATGTGGAAGCCTGAACCCCAGTTATCATCCCCGCTTTGGCAGAGCGTCAGGGCTGCCATTGATCCCCAGAGGAAGATGGAAAAAGTCCAGTAGCGCCACATGGTAACCTGGAGAGAGGAGGAAGAGGTGAGTGACCTTGAATGACTTCAGCGAACTGACAGATGATGAGGTGAATAGAGGTTCATGAGTATGCAGGCTTTATGGTCTTTAGTTAGAGTAGGACAGTAATTTGCAACAATGCAAGAACATATGTACAGAAATAATGTCTCGATATACATGTCAGGGCAGATTGTCAACACGGTTATCCCAGTAAAAAGTGGTAGTTGGTGCTTCTAAGGTTAAATATATCACTCTATAACAGAAGTCAGTAAAGAGAGAACAGAATCAACTTTATTGTCACATCACAGGTTTACAGGTGTAAAACTGGGTGATTTTTTTTTTTTGTGTGCAAGCTCCATTGGTTTTGTTATTTCCATAAGAGAAAGGGAAGATGAGGAGGGGGGCAACGGGGAAGAGAGGGAGAGGGATCAATAAAAACAAACAAATTATCTACATATTTACACATAGTACCGGATATCTATCCAGTGCGGTAAGTACCTGAGGTAATACATAAAGATGCATGAGCATAGCAGAAGATATACTGTACATGAAACATGAAGCCAATAATATTGCCTTAACCATTTAAAAACCCTATATACTTTGTTGATCGGGGTCCCCCAGGGGTCTATACTTGGCTCCCTCCTTTTTTCCATAGTCTGCACCAAATCCCTTCGCCGAAAATAGGCAATCTATAAACTCACAGCGCATCGTGATGCGACGAGCTGTGAGCTTATAGATATGCTTTAGTCGCCAAATATTTGTCTTTTGACTGAATGTTCGCCTATTATAACGTGCCCAGAATAGGGATGCTAGGGGTTGAAGTAGTTATAATCTGAGCTTCACCACTCACTCACCTCTCTGATTCATCAGGGAGGAACACTTTAAAGTTATGTTTAAGGTCAGTTGTGTGACTGTGCTGTAATAATGTAAAGAGATACCTTTTAAAATGGTCTTTCAATAGTCTATCCAAAATGGAACACTGTGTCACACGCACCACATATTGTCATTTTATTTTATATCAGCTTTTTTACCCTCTACATCTTCCTTTGGTGTGTGTTTGACACTGGTTCACAAATTACTATAGAAGTAATACACAGGTTGAAGATAGATTTACGGGCACACATGGTGAATGAACACAAGTCCACCTCTAATTCCCTCAGGATGACCATGCCAATCATGCTCCTTTTTTAGTTTGTGGTGGTCTACTGAATACAGGACAATTACTACTCTGACTCTCTAGTAATCAATGACGCACTAACAAGCCTCTAATTGGTCAAGGACCCTCTCATTCTGCTACGAATCCTTGAGTCTTGAAGGCAGTAGTTAAGGTTCTTCTGGCTCTGAGCCTCAACATCTACCAATCCATCTTGAGCTAAGCACAACAGGAAATATGTTTAGATTTGAAAGAGGTAAAGTGAAACTGACAGATATTCTATATAAGAGCAGTGAATGGGGCTTAGTTGAAGAGTAAAAAAAGAAAACTGTTTTCTGAAGCAAGCGATTACTGACAGAGTGGATTGGAGAGGTCCTGCTTTTCCTGTAGGTAAATAGCCGACATTTTGCAATCGTGTCATTGTTATCCAAGTTATTGCTAGTAATCAGTGGTGGAAAAAGTACTCAAACGTTTTACTTAAGTAAAAGTATCAATACCGCAATACAGAAATACTCTGTTACAAGTAAATGAAGACCGCATGGCTACTTAAAATTCACGAGGATATGCAAATGAGCCATGCGGTCTTACTCTGCATGCTAGCCATGTCTTTGCTTAGCCTGGTAAACCCCCCCTCCCTCCGGAAATCTCATTTAGCAAGCTCTGTTACCGTCATGGATGAACTTCAACTTATTGTTCAATAAAAAGCATTTTAATCCGATTGGTGGCCATTTTCTCATGGAGTTATAACGTATCGGAGTGCAATTCACCTTCCAACCGATAAGGTCGCGATGTTGAAAGCTTATGGAGAAAAATGGCCACCAATCGGATTCAAATGCTTTTTATTGAACAATACGGAATATACGGGTACTTTTGAGGAAACGTACATAATTGCAACATCCGTGGCCTTGGGGTGAGCAGTTTATATTTGATTTACTCTATCAGCAGCGTGGTTTCTCTTGGGACACGGATTGGCTGTCTGTGGATTCGGGGAGGCACTGTAGCCTACCACAAACAGCAGATCGCAGCATGACGCGTTGTCAGCTTGTAGATCGGCTATTCTCAGTGAATGTACCCCCCGGATGCTGGTTATAGTGAAAAAAAAGAAAAGAATAATAAAAAAATCACACCCAGTGTGAAGTGGGCGGTGTCTTGCTAGCTAATCACAATACTGAATGGAGTCAACCAATCATGTACAAAAAATAAATACATTTATTGAAACACTCTTTATGAAAGTCATAAAGAGTGAAAGTCATAAAGAAAGTCATAAAGAGTGATATATCCTTTCCACCCACAATGTGTGATTTTTTTAAGTGCATAGTCCTATTTATAGGGCTATGCACATGTGTCATGTTTCCCTAGCCAATCACAGTCCTGAATAGACTGTGATTGGCCAATCACGGTGCAGGGTTAGGGGGGTACACTGGTGGCCAATCACAGCGCAGGATTTGGTGTGCAAATATCCAAACCTCACATATAGGGGTGGTTTCACCGCCCAAAAAAGAGAGAAAATCTCAAATAGATTTGGCGGACCCCCTGTAGCCTACTGTAGTAACTATGAGGACCACCGTGCCACCGTGCCCTAATCTAGCTTTTCTATCTATTTTTACCAGCTAGCTTGAAGAGCGGCTGGTCTACGAACAGACCGAGCAACTAGTCAACACCTATGCGAGACCTTTAAGACTTTTTCATCATTGGCTGTCCTTTAAGTCAATGGGGAGATTTCCCATACTCTGAACGGCGGTCGTCCTCCCATGCTATGGCATCATAACCCTACTAGACACGCCTGACTGCCCTGGTGACTGCTCGCAAGTTGTCGCAACATAATTCATTTGAGTTTGGAATTATGCAGTACTATATGTGGAGTGTTTTTGTTCCAGGACATCACTTTTCATCTCTCTCTCTCACACACACACACACACACACACACACACACACACACACACACACACACACACACACACACACACACACACACACACACACACACACACACACACACACCTTCATCATCATCATCGTTTTTGCTTGCGTTGTTCTCAGCCACACACACACACACACACACACACACCTTCATCATCATCATAATTTTGTCCCGGGCGGCTCGGTCTCGCAACATGAAAATACTTGAAATAATGTACTTTCTGACACGTGCCTCCCCAACGTGCTTGCGCACGTGCGTGGCCGCTCATACACGCCGTGGAGCCCCAGCAAACACAAACACACACACTCGGTCACAGAGATAAGCAGCTGGTTGCGTTGTTTCTCAAACACACACACACACACCTTCATCATCATCATCATCATCATTTTTACGGCCGTGGAGCCCCAGCGAACACCAACACACACACACACACGCGCGGTCCATGTATGTGGCCGCGCATTTGAATTTAATATTTTGTTTACATTACATTTTGTGCTGCAGATACAAAAAAAAGATTTGATCGGGGCAAAAAAAAGCTTGCAGCCAGCCGGTTTAATATGACTGTCATTTCTTGTTTATTTTTCAAAGATTAGAGGCTTTTTCAAAGATCTTTTATAACACCTATTTACCTCATATCTCTAGTCAACATATGAGGGTACAGGGAAGGAGCTGCTATTGTTGAATTTCTGTTTGCTCAACATAAAAGGATTTTTATCAGGTTTTGTTTTCTCAGTCCGTCTCTTCTGCCTGTGTAACAGTGAGCAGTCAAACAAAAACACATCGCAAAGCTTCACTTTATCACTTCACACGTTGTCATCCAACTGCGCATCCTCATCAACACTCCTCTGCATCTGGAATCCTTTTTGAAACACGACCCAGGAATGTGCGGGCTAGAAGACATGCAGAGGTTTTTTTCTGCTGTCCATGCACATTTGGTTTCTGCTGTACCCCAGTACAGTTTGTTTTTGTGGTGGACTTCACATTTTTGTGGCTGAAATGAAAATTTGAAAGGCTACATATCCACCAAACGCTTCGTATCTTTAAGAAACGTAGAATAATATGTGTTTTAGTTGACAGTGAACACCTTGCTGTACGGTAGGTATGCCTGCTGCGGCTGTCACTGTAAAACTGACTATTTTCAAAGATGAGCTGCAGTGCAGCCTGAAGTCATAAAACATAAAACAACCACAACTGTTGGCTGCACTCTCCCTCGCCCTGTTTTGGATTATTTTAAACGGTGACCTCACAAACATTATGGAGGCTGGGGGAACAGTAGTAAACGAAGACCTGTAAACCAGACCAGATTGCAACCACATTATGCCAACAGTCTGCATAGTGTCCGGGTCTAGTTTTGCTCACTCCATATATTAACATGTGTCTTGCAGAAGATGAGCTGATGCTGTCTGTCACCCATTAAGCCTGATTTATACTTGGTCATTGTGAGCTTGTAGATTGGCTATTTTCGGGCACCATTGTACGATAGAGTACATCAATTTGGCATTGATTAGACTGATACAGACTTGATGGTTCTATTTATTATAATTATTTTGGCTTTCTGAGCCTTCATTTGACAGGTAGAATGGAGAGAGACAGGAAACATGCAGAGAGAGTAGGGGAGTGACCGTCACCTGCGGCAAATGATCCTTCCGTCCGGGAGTCGAACCAGGGACTCGCTATCAAGCATTAGAGCCCATATGCCTCCTAACCACTTGGCTGGGTCGCCCAGACTTAATGATTCTTAACTGTGGTGAGGCAAGCCATGATGCAAGACTTCATGCGCTTATATCTCAGAAAAAAATGTAATAGCTTTGTCTTGGTAAAAGCTATTTGTTTTACATAATCTTATACTTCTATTTACTTGTTCCTGCTTGTTTGCTCCAATGTATTCAGAAACGGTACCAGTGTGCAATATGAATGTCTAGGAATAAAACCGTGAATCTCTTAACTGCTGACCTGGGTTTTGATTAATTTCGAGTTGACAGTTTCCAGTGTGTAAACACATCTGGAAAAGTGTCTCTAGAGATAAGGTTACGTAAGAATTTTAATTACATTGAAATTCCCCTTCAATGAACATAAAAAAGTGCATTTAGTGAATGTTTCAAAACTACAGTATGACTTAAGTTACTTTCTTGGAGTACTGTACTGTAGATCTGTGCTGACTGAAGAACAAAACAGACAACTTATGACTTATGGGCTTATGACCTTTTACTGCAATTTCTTGCACTCCACTTTAAACTAAACCGCCTTAAAATAACAAAAACGTATGCCAAATGAAAGAATAAAACAAATTCCTCTTAAAGGTACATTGTATTTTGTCTGTGTTCAGTTGCCCTCTTAAAAGGCACAAGTCAAAGGACAGTTTAGTGACATTACTCTAGTCTATAAGCGGCACACTAACTAGCAGAGCATGGCCCCTCTCTGTCACAGATTGGCAGGAGCTATAGCCTTTGTCTTTGGAAAAATGTCTTCATATTTTCCATGCTGCTTAGTGCTTTGTGTGGTTTATTTGAAATGGTCTATGTGTTTCAGTCTCTCTGGCCTGTGTTTGACCTTTTATGGCTTTGTTGTAAAGGTTCTGTCATTGTGTAGCTGCTTTTATAGGCTGAAACTTCTCTTGGCTTAAAATAGCTGTAGCTTGTCTGAGGGAGGGAGGCTGTCTATTGAACATCATTAGGGGAAGGTTCCAGTTCTTGTCTAAGGTTGGACAACTCAACCCATAAATTACTCCTTGTTGTTGGCTCTACTGACAGCAAAGTCTTGTTGTCTGTAGAATATAGAGCTTACTCACATCTCTGTGTACTGTAGTGTTACCACTTATACCCTACAGTATATCCATAGTTGACTGTGGTCCTCCAGGGCTCTATACTTGGTCCACTCCTTTTTCCCCTCTACACCAAGTCTTTTCACCAAAAATAGCCGATCTACAAGTTCACAACGAGTTGCGATGCGTTGTGAGCTTGTAGACCTACTCTTTTCGCCAACTGTTTGCCCCAGAATAGGAATGATAGGGTTTATGTTTTTGTCACTTTGACACTTGCTTTGGCAATGTAAACTTATGTTTTCTCATGCCAATAAAGCTCATTTGAATTGAATTGAAAAGGTTTTGCAGACCATGCACTTTTGTTCATTATCATATATTGACTGATTAAAAATTCCACTAGTATTCAGCCATATACGTGATCCAGAAACAAATGCATATTAACAATAATGTAAGTAAAGACTAGGAGATTTATGTTCAAAAGTTGTGAGAAGGATGCTTTGCTAGAAATGACAAGGGCACTCGATGACCCTGAACTATATATAACGAGTGAAGAGTCCTTCACTCCTCTTTGTTCGTCTTGGAAGTATTACAGTATTATCCTGAGATGAGTTCAGGACATAAAGCCTTTTCTTTAAAAATGTGTAGCTTTCATACTTAAGATGCATTACTGTATGTATACAGCTCTACTGGGTTCCAGGACAGCTGATGTGGAAAACTTGGAAGTGACTTTGTTTCTGTTACGTGTGTGTGTGTGTGTGTGTGTGTGTGTGTGCATTCGTGACTTTGTGCGTGCGCGCGTGTTTGTGCTCACTGGGGTCCTTTAAATGTGTGTGCAGCCAAAATGTATTTAATGAGAAAATCATGAATGATTGATTTATTTGACTTTAGGGAGTGATGGCTGTATAATCTGAGCATATCTGAGCACTAAAGCTACTGTTGATGGCATTATACAATATCTGAGTAATAACCTCAATAATTTTATATAAATAATAATACCACACAATCTAATGATTAAACTGCCATATGAAGGACATGTCCATGTACTGTAGGAACACCGGTCCTGTACCAATAATAATATACAACTTCATTTTCATAAAAACAGTAGATTTATTCATTGCTATGCAATCTATTAAATCCATCTAAATAAGAGCGATACTTTTGTTATTTCAGAAGGATTTGAACTTGTATCCATATTTTATTTATTATAACCAACAAGTGTCTAGAGAAGTTGTTATTGCTTTGCCATTGGTTATCTTGTTGCAGTTAATGGCTCATGCTGCCGAGATAGCCAAAGATGCATAATAAAGTCATTTGCAGACTTGCATTGTTGTGGTGAATTTGGGGATTGGATTTCTGGACCCTTATAATAAGAATGAATAGTTTTCACATTATGTAGGTGACATTGCAGAGTGACATAATGTCTTGGGGAATTACTTCAACTTTAGGGTGGCCAAAATTGGATGACCATTATGTCACTCTAACGAAAACATGTCTGCAGACATGGTGCACTAAGCTAGGAGGAATATCCAGCCTCATGTGCATGTTATGGACCTTTTTCACAGTGGACATTTTGACATTTCTGGGTCTGTTTGATTTACTGTACTGTAGGTGTTTCTGTGTGCCAGCATGTGCCAACTCCTGTACACTGAACTTCCTTCTGCCACACAGAAACGTCTAAATGAAACATGCCCAGAATGAATGTTATTACAATACATTCAAATGTGTTTACCATCTACTGTATGACATGTTGACAAAATGTTTGCTGTGAAAAGGGTCAACTGACTTGCATACCATGCTTATCTTTGTTCTTTTGCACTGACGCGGTTTGAGCTGTAGACCCTGCTTTGCTCTCCACTGTGAATCATGGAGGGCCCACTGATTGCTGTCTGCGGCCCCTCAGTTAAAAGTGACATTGATCTACATTGATTTATGTTGAGGCTTTCAGTCAGAGCAGATGTGGGTCCTGTCACTCTTTTCAAAGGCTCAACAAGTGTGTGTCCACAGGCATAGGCACATGTCACTCAACCATTTCGCTCAACACAACTGCGAGCACACACGCACGCACGGCCACGCGCGCACGAGTGCACACACACACACACACACACACACACACACACACACACACACACACACACACACACACACACACACACACACACAGACAATTTGGAGAAAACAGAAAGATCTGCTTTCTATTATGTGATGGCAAGCATTAACATCTGCAAAATCTTAGGAACAAACTTTTTAATACTTTGCCACTACAGTTAAAATACTGTATGGCATTGTAGATCCCATTAGAATTATGTAACCAGATCTTATAAACCATAATTACCAATTTTCTGCTTTTACAAATACAACCCATGATCAGTGAGCACCAGCCTCCAGTCACTCTTAAGGCCAAGACAGAATGTACACACTTACCTAAACTCCAGTAAGCTTTCACAATAAAATCCTCAGCCACTTTCCGTGTTTTTTTTTCTCACCAAGTAAAAATAATATATTAATAAAAAGGTTGAGGGCCACAATTCAGTCTCGCTGAGAAAAATACTTGCTCTGTTTTCATTTCTGAGAAACGGATTTATAATAAATACAGACGCATACTCATGAGCAGGGGAATCAGGGGTTGGCTGGAGAGCAGGATCGCCTGTGTGCCCCTTCTGCAGTCTGTAGGGGAGGGTAGAGGAAAGGAGGGGAGGTTGGGAGAAAGGGCTGAAACTCAATGATTTCTTTCTTTGCGGTGAAAAGAGGGGTAGAATAAGGAGGGGTAACAAGAGGGGCGTAATCTAGTTCACATCTGTGCACTCAGACAGGGGACAGATGAGGTATGAGGGTTCCGAGTGAGGCCCGGGGAAACCCTTTTATGACTGCCGGATATCCACTTCCTATTTTCTTAGACATGGAGAGGTGAAACTTGTTTTTGAGACTCACATTTTACACTGTAGGATCTTGTTAATTTAACCACTTAAACCCTCTATACTTAGTAAAACGGATCTGAGTGACATTGTACTTCTTTTTCGATCTTTTGCTATATCAAATTGCGGATTGAGCCCGTAGATGTTATTCTTGGCGAACATTCTCCCCAGAATAGGGACGCTTGGGTTCAAGTGCCTATTCTCAGAGTTATGAATACGGTAGATAAATTAAAGGTAATGTAAGTGATATTTTTTTGTTAAAAAAAAAAGTGTATTGTTAAAATATAAATATATAAAGCTTTAGTAATCATTGTTATAGTATGTTTTTTCATTTTTTAAAAGATATTTTTGGGGCTTTTTTAGATAGTATACAGTAGTCTGACGGACCTGAGTGTTGGTTCATGGGGAGAGAGAGATGGGCAGTGACACGCAGCAAAGGTCGTCGAGATCGGGATTCAAACATCAGCAGTCCGGATGCATCACCCGGACTGCTAAGCCAGCCGTCCGGGCCTGCTATAGTGTGTTTGTTCAGTAACAGGGGTCTCCCTGTCTCTCCAGCTCTTTAATAAACAGAAAATACAGTTTCAGGTGGGTTGCCAATTTCAGCCAATAAGGAGAGAGTGCTCATTTATCAGGTTAAATTTTATAGTGTACCCGTTCCAATTTTGTCTGCTCACTTCTTTGTGTACTTGTTTATCCTGTATTCTGCATGGGTTCTCTCTCCCAACCTGAAAACGTACAGTATTTTCTGTTTACTGAAGAGCTGGAGAAACAGGGAGACCCCTGTCACTGAACAACCTCTATAGCAATTATTACTATCAGAATATAGATCTATTTAACACTTGTTTTAACAAAACAATATCACTAACTGCACCTTTAACATGGAGCATTTTACCGTGTAGCTTGTGACAAGTGACATTGGCCTCTGCTTCAACTCATTTACGGTAGTTGAAGTTTGCTTAGCAGAAGTAAAAAAGGAAGGCTGCTTATTATAGATACATTTCATACAGAAAGCTTTGTTACCAAACCACAGTATTTCTGCTGCTTAGGCATACTTTTGACCTACTTTTGTGCTCATTTTCCAATATAAACATAGAATCATGGAGGAATCTACTAAAATGACTTTATTTTATCCAAAATACATAAAGTGGTTTGATTTGTAGCCATTTTGGAAAATGTGCTATTATCATAATGCTGAGAGAGAGAGAGTATTTGTCCGTGTATGTGTGATCTTGAAGTTAGCGGTGTGTTTGACTTGTCCATTGAAGGAGTTAAGTGCTTTAAATATCAGACACTACTACGGTACAAATATCTTCAGCCTTGAGGTATAAATGTACACTTTCTGGGGCATATGCACTTGTTGAAGAGAAAAGCCAAACAGCCAGCTTATGTATGATATCTAATATATCAGGAATATCTGACCTGTTTTCCTTGTTCTTTCTTTCTATCTTTATTCTTCTTCCCTTTCCTGACTACCAATGATAGGAGCCTGTACGGAAAATAATTTCACCCACTGTGATGTGAGTGACAATAATGTTGAAGTTGAGTTGAAGTTAAGCTAGCTAAATACTCTACTCTGTTTGAGCTGTTATGGGCCCTGTGGAAAACATGCCATGTGTACTCTATCGATATAGTATTTTACAAATTATAATTTTTAGTGAGAGGCCTGACTTGTTACTCTGATTTAGAATCTGCAAGTTCAACATTTCGTTTTTTTACTTCCAAAAATGGAACATCAGTGTTGAATAACACCCACAGAATCACTGCTATCGTTTTTTTTGCTTTGAACCTATATTTTAATCTTCTGAACCAATCTGCACATTGAGAATGGCTGTATAACAGTGCCAGTGGCTAATAGGTTAGCTGATGGGGGAGGGGTGACAAAAGCTTTTATCTTGGCAAGTGGAGAAAAAAAGTTATGAAGAGTACAGTAGCTTTAATTCTAAATTCATAACACGTAAAACACAGCAGAAGTAGGCTATAGCACATCCATCTGAAGCTACATTTGGTACAAAGCAACCATCTTGCTTGAATGCAGTTACATTACAGAAAAGTTCTTGAAAGGAAATGCCTTCTCTTGGTCTAAACACACCGTCTTTATTGTACACAGTAGGGGCCAGATGGTCTGTGTCAAACATGACAGTGGCGAGAGCTCTCAGCCATGTTAGGTGTGCAGGCATGTCCGTCAAGCACCAAACGACAGGAGGAGAGCATATGGACACTGTAGTTTTTTACATTCTCAATGTAAACAGTGTCGTAAGTAGGCTACGACATCTTAAATGAATGTTATGATGTGGCCAACGAAATGCGATGGCTCTTCTACAGCAGAGGGGTTTGGAAATAGCTGTAGGAATGATGAGAGTTACTGCGCAGGGCCAGTTATTTGGCATTTTTAATTCAATTGCTGTACATATATTATTAATTGAATGTAAATTCTAAGTTGAATCTCATTTTCAATAAAAAAGGAAACATCAATTCATACAGCAAACCTATGGCATATTTACAAACTGCATAGCCGATTAGACTGAATATAATATATTCAGTAAATATTATTTACTGGAAAAGAGTCCAGCTTTTTTTTTTATTGACCCGAGGCTTGCGTACCCTCAGGGCTGTTATTGGCCAATGACAAGGTCACAGTCTTCTCTGTAGCCTCTTATCCACAGTAGCACACAAGTAATGAGTGTCAGGGTGTACTGGTGCTGATAAACTCTGTTTATCCGCCCCTGAGCAACCCTTTCTAACCCAGCAAGTTGTTTATCGACGCTAGTCGGGCGGAAACCTTGTATGTCCAAAACCCATTATCCATTACTTTTCAAGATATCGACAAAAGAACCTGTGTAATGTGTTCCAAAGGATCCAATGTAGTTCTTACAGTATTTAGTCACAAGCTCTTATTAATTCTTTCCATTGCTTAAAACCCACAGAGAGATTTTCAACCTGGCATCCCAATCTTGGTATGTAGTCTCCGCCAGGCCGAAGGCATGGCCGAGACTATGTTTTGCGTCCGTCCGTCTGCGTGTCCGTCCGTGTGTCTGTCTTTTTTGTTTTACAATTTTTTGGATATTACTCCTACAGATTTTGTCCAAACATCACGCTAATTAGTACACAGTATCTCCATAGTCATGTGATCAATGCGGATCTGTCCGATATTTCATATTCCATCCTAATTGGCTAACATTGGCTTCCAAAGTTTGCAGGATTGGTCCGTTTTGAACAAAATGCCTCAAATCATGAACGTGCGTTCACACATTCCAACTAGGCAGAGAAATAAATGCCACCCTTTTCACATTGGCCTGTTATAGCGCCACCAGCAGGTCAATGTTTGCTAAGCACATTTTTGGAACAAAATGCCTCAAATCATGAATGCAGTGTCCGATTGCCGTGGAAGGCACCCTTTTCACATTGGCCTATTATAACTTTTTCTAGTTATACGTTCTAGTTATACATTCTTCAGAACGTTTATAAAATAGGGCATTGATTTATGAAAAAAACGTAACGAGATGCCCGACAACGACTTTCTCATTGCTCACCTCTACACACTTGAAGTGTAAAAACGGACGAAAGAGTTAAGTCAACAGTCAGGATTTTGCTGTGTAATACATTTCAACACTTTGCTCACCTTGTATTTTTTCCACCCAGAAGGCGTTTTGCGAGAAACTTGCAGTGGATTTATGACTTGTAAATTGACAATATAACTGTGTGTATCAGTGCATGTAATCACGGCATATAGTATCACTTTAAGAATATATCACAGATTACAGGACTGATGTCTCAGCAGGATTTAGAAAAACGTGTCCGTGCAGCGTTCATCTTTAGTAGACTTGACTACTGTAAGAGTGTCTTTACAGGTCTACAGGACCTCAGTAGATTCAGAATACTGCTGCTCGAGTCCTTATTAATGCCAAGAAAGTGGAGCATATCGCTCCAGTTCTTGGATCGTTACACTGACGCCCTTTTTGTAAAAATAACTGATTTCAAAATGCTACTGTTATAAAGCATTGTATGGTTTAAGGCCAAAATAAATGTCTGATATCATGAGGTCATCTGGGACAGCTTTGCTTTATGTTCTTAGAATCAGAACTAAACATGGAGAAGCAGCGTTCAGTTTTTATGTACTGTACCACATATCTGGGACAAACTCTCCAAAAACTGCAGGTCTGCTGCAACTCGTTTTTTTTTTAAATCACAGTTAGAAACATTTCCGTTTGCTGCAAATCAAGAAAAATGTGGAAGTAGTGTTCTTCCGGGTGCCTCATGCGCTGGTGAGCAATGTTCATTGAAATTAATAGGTGGGGGCGGGGCCATCCGCCCTCTAGATATATAACTTTAATGGTATGCGCTGGGTTAGCAACTCCATACAAGTGAATGGGCGGGGATTTCCGGTTACCTCTCTAGATATATCGTATAACTCTATGTTCAACAAAAGTCAATCTGCACTGGATTTTTCCATTGTGGTCCATTGTACTCTATTCATCAGTAAGACATGCAATACATATGATGCATACAATGCAATACTTGTCAGTAAAAGTTAAGTAGCAGCAAAAGGTATATTTACAGAAAAAAGAGGGGTGGGGGCGGGGGGCAGAGAATGAGGTGTTCAAACGTGTTCTACTAAGCTCAATTGTATTTTAAGATCAACCATTCTTTTAGGTTAGTTTTGAGTTTGGGTAGGGAGTCGATATCTTTAATGGCTTTTGGCAGTCCAAGTTTTTGTGGCAGCATAGAATGCATTTCCCCCCATGTTTGAGGAAACGAGGTAAGATGAGCTCCCTCTGGTGTTACTGTATGCCCATGGGCATCACTCACTTTAGAGAAGTAGTTTGACGGGTAACTGGGCACAAGTAGTTTGACAGGTAACTGGGCACTGATCCTCTGAGTATCTTAAAGACAAGACCCATACAAGTACAGAAGTCCTGACTCGCTCATCCCCTGAGTCACGGTTTTGTTTCCCCATTCTGAATTCCCAAGAATTGTGGTCCAAAAATAAACAAACTGTCCCGGCGATATTGTCAGGGATGTGGCTCTGTATCGTTTACATTGCAATAGTCAGTCACTCATATTTGATGCTTTCTGTTTCTGTCGAAAAAATACAATTAATTCGGCGGCAGTAACGTTGGCGCATATATCCATATGAGTCAAACCGTCGGGCTCATTTGTTTATTTTTGTAACACAGTTCTTATATTCCGCGATATTAAACACGTCTATGGGAATTCAGAATGGGGAAACAAAACCGTGACCAAGGTAGGATTCGTAAATTACTTAAGACTTATACTCTATTGAAAGATGCTGCACTCTGTCTTCTACCGTGAGCAGATTTTTGATTGCTAAAAAAACTTGTGCTATTGGTTCTGTCTGTTTTTAAAGAATGGGTTGAGAGTTCAGTCCAATTTGTCTCCTTTTCTATTTACCGTATACTTGATATAACCATTTTCCAAGGGATTTGTTTGGCCTTCTAGGAAGCTAATATTTTACATATTTCAGTAGGCTACGGTATGAAAATCTACTTTCACCTTGAAACTTGCTTGAGATAGGTAATCCAGGGAGGGGTGCAGGAGAAGATGGGTGTTTACAAATGACAAAATCAAAACCAGTATATTCAATGAGCTGTTTGGTGTGCAAAGTACAGTGTGGCTTCCCTATAGAGAGGGAAACGACCTCAAAAGATGGCGTCCATTGAGTTTAATGGACAGGTACATCTTGTGAGGCCGCCGCTATTACAACAACAACATGGTGTGATGTCACATTCTCTTTCTTGATAGATCTCTGACATCATGTTGATGACCTGATTTTAATGTCCAAATATGTATCGTGGTTTGGTGGATCTGAGATCATGAATTCAGGAAACTAGAGGTTCGGACTTAAATAAACTTTACTTGCAGAAAACATAACTTTAATTAAAAATGTTATCAGGAAATATCACTTTTCAGGAGAACTGACAAATGAGCACAGAAGGACAGTGTGGGTAAATATAGACTTGGGAGGGTAATGAGGGAGATCAGATAGGCTACAGGTGAGCTTCAGGTGAGCTTCACAGGCGAAACGGCACAGAGGATCAATGGACCAGGGAAATGGGGGTGGCAGTGACTCTTCCTCTTCTACTGTCCCCTCGTCCTTCCATACTCTACTGTTCATCTCTTCCTCCTCTCATCTTAGTCCTTCAGAGTCACTTTGCAGGATCATGCTGCTGCTGCTGCTGCTGTTGAACATTTAACGCACATAACGCACAGTCAGTTTCCTCATTCACCACATTGTCAAAGTAAAGCATTTGTGGAAAGCCAATCATAGTTCAAATTACATATTTATTTATTTGCTTGAAGAATGGTAAAATTACAGTGCAGTTTAAATACATGAGTACACAATTAACCACTTAAACCCTATATACTTTGTTGACCGGGGTCCCCCAGGGGTCTATACTTGGTCCCCTCCTTTTATCCCTTAACACCAATCTATTCCCTGAATATAGATAAGATAACACTTTTATTGATCCTGCGAGGGAAATTAAATCGCCAAAGACAGCACAGCAGTTTATACAGATTACAGAGCAAGAAAGTAGTAGATAGCCGGTTTAACCTCGCAACGCATCGCAACGTGCCGCATTGGGAGCTTGTATATCTGCTGTTCTCACCAAATGTTAACCTATTTTCACCCAATCAGTGCCTTTTATGACATGCCCAGACTAGGGATGCTAGCATTCCAGTGGTTAGTAACATTCATTAGATAATGAGCAAGTTGAAATGTCTCCGCCAAAAGCACAGGTTTCCATACTGATAATGGCAGCAGGTAAACTGGAGTCTTAACATATTGTGGGTGCTGTTAGTGTTGCTGTTTGTGGTCTCAGTATCCTGTCGAGGACAACTCCTCACTAGTTGGTGCAGTTGTGAGGAAAAGCCACTTCATATCCTGTGGAGTCCTGCTTTCCTAAATATGGAAGCAAACACACAAACCCACAGAAGAAATATGATAGTCAGTGAATCAATCACCTATATTTGTTTTCTATCCTAACCCTCAGTATGCACAGAAGTTATACATTATTTCCCACACTTACAAACTCATATCAATCAACATTTTTGGAGAACTGCCAATCCGACCGACTTCACGCCGGGCACCGCACTCCCTCGGCAACACTCATGCTGAGTTTAAAGTCAATCAGTCGGGCCGTTCTTGAGATGCGTGAAGGACAGATTCACTCGCACGCAGAGATTTCATGCATTTATAGAAGGATTACAGGGTGGCTCTGTGAGAGATAGTTTTGCCTAGAACATAATGCCTAAATTGAATCATACGAGTGCAATGAATTCATAATCTCTCATCCACCGTCCTGCCATCTGTCCATATGAGCAAGAGTGACATCATCTTGAATATTATGTCGGAGATCTGTTATTGGACCATGTCTGTGTTTAGAGGCATGAGGCGTTAGGCTTGTCTGTCTGTGTCCGAAGCTGATCTCGCGAACCGTTGGACCGATGAGTGCCAAACTTTGTATGGACGCTGCCAGTATGCCACAGAAGTACCTCAACAAAAGAAATGTCACTTATGTGTTATACGTTTTGAACTATTAAACGTTTTAGTGAGGAGGCCCAATGCTCCTCACTGGCAGGTGAGTCAGTAGGATACAACAACAGTGACAACACAGAAATGCATGTGTGGGGGAATTCATTGGCATAACGACTTTGTACGAATTGGGTACAAAAACGGGGTGAAAATAATTGTCTACTCTAGATTTTTTTCTTTTTTTTAAGGACACTTTGACAGCAACTTGGGATCGAACCTGGTGCCTTCCAGTTCCCAGATGACTGCTGTACCTCCTGAGCCACTTCTGTACTTGGATAGCACTCAATTGAATAAAAAGATGCTCCAGTATTTGTCATGGAGTTGCCCTCTTGTCAGCATTCAGCACAAGTATCTGCTTCGTCAACCTGACAAATTGCCTGACATCCTCCTTGCACAAAATGAGGACTGTGAAGTTACTCATGCCATGGGTTCCTACCGCAGAGATCAATGGAATTCTTGCATTGGTATTTGGATAAAACAAAATATGTATAAGCTCTGTTGCAAACAATGACTTATGATTTTAACATGTTTTGTTCAACAAGCTAAAGGCCTTGACACACTGAAATTGCCATTTACATGAGGCAATTCTTAGTGTTCACATCGTCTATTTAATTAAAAAAATGTGTTTCTAGAACGGTCAAACAAGTGAAAACAAACACACATACACTGCAATAAAAGTTTGAAATAAAAACAGATTACCTTTTTGTGTTGCTCCAACTAATCTTGGATAGTCTGTGCTGCACATTGACGCTCCAAAATAGAACCGAGTTGTGCCTCCAGTCTGGCTACAGGAATGTAACAATGGATGCGTTTGATGTGAGCGTTTGATGCTTTCAATGTGTCAGGAGTCAGGACCTTATTATAACGCTGTCGTATGACGGACTGAGCATAAATTAAGTATTACAAAAATTGCAGAGAAAAATCACAATTATAATTCATTGTTGGCTATTTTTTTGTAGTCATAAAGGAACCTTGAGTGCAGCTGCATTGAGCAGATATCAGAGAGAGAGCTTGCTGTATTTTGTACACAAAAACTGGGCATGCTGTGCTTTAATCAGGCTAGAGAGACAGAGGACATTTCTGATGCCGTCGTGCAGGCGGGGGTGTGGGGGGGAGTAACTGTGACCATTGTGTCAAAACTGGCTGAGCACTTAAAGCCAGTGGTTGAGATGGAGTCTCCAGCTCTTTCATCCATGAACTTCAAGAGGGGGGAAGAGGGGGAAAGGGTGACTTGAGAGGAGGTGACCAGGATGGGATTTGTGGGGGTGAAGAAGGTGAATCCTCACAAGCGGTCGTTGGTGAGTGGGCAGTGGGGTTGAGACTCCTCTTCCTCTTGGCTCTGTTAACTCTCATTTTGTAAAGCTCTCTTCATGTGGAGGCTGAGGTGGATCTCTTTCAAGGTTTCTGCCACGTTATGTCTCCCTCTTGTTTTGATTCCCCTTGTCTCTTGTCCCTGGAAGAGATGGGTGACGTAGGAAGTGAAACTGGCAACTCGTCTGACTGGCAATAGAGGGCCAGTGACAAACACCTCAGCATTGAAAAAGCTGACTAGTGTTCAACAGATCAATAAAGTCTTGTTTCTGTACTTGTTTCACAACATCATTGGCCCCTATGTGCACTCTGTGTGATGGTTTTCACTAGGAGTGTTCCCAGCGCTTAATTTCACTGACGTTTGACCAACATTTTTGAAAATGTTAATTTGAATAGTTGAAAATGAATACATTAAAATGAATCAATCTCAGAAAATAACCGTGAAGCTGTGTGCATTTTGATCTAAGGCCAAATCCCATTGGAAAAGTATATTAAGAGTATATAAAATCTATTTATAATGCATATATTATTGGAATCGCAGGTGCTGCCAATAATGAATTACAGCTAGTGTGCAAAAGTAGGTCAAATCAATTATGTTGTCACTCCAGTGCAATTCTTCAAGCAGAATATTATGGTGTTCTTACTGCACAAGCTTCTTACATCTTTTACAGCAGTCACACACAATTTGAGGCCCAGTTGTTAGCTCTCCCTGTAACCTTTTACGCACAACCTCTAGGGACTTCTAGTGGGGCTTTTAGACTCGTCTTGTTTAAAACTGAATACACTACTACAACTACTATTACTAACCCTGACGGAGAAGACAATTTTGTCCTAAGCCAAATCATGTTTAGGTAATTTTATATAAATGCATTTTATATTGGTGTAGAAATGCCTTGTCAGCCAATGCAGCATCATAGTGAATTCACTTGGTCCTGGCCCTGCAAGGCCTGTTTGGCCGTGTAATGTGAAATTAAAGGATGCTGGCTGCTTTCTCAGTGCTATGACGGCTCAATTGTCTCTGCACTGGATGTCTGGGCCATGTCGTGTGTTTTCACAACAGACACCACCCTAGAGCAGAGAAAAACCAGACCCCTGTCCAGACCCCATAGTTTATAAGTCAAGCAGCAGGAAATGAGACAGCCCGGGGATATTCACAACACCAATCAATCACAGTGACACTGATTTGGACCAGTGGAAGTGCAACGTGTCCATACCTATCAAACGCAATATCATTTAACATCCCAGTTCCTCTTAGCTTATGGTTAATGTAATTAAGTGTCCTCAGACAAATATGAGATGGATGGTTATAACACACGCCAAAATTAAATCAAGCAAACATAATTAGCCACTTTGTATGCTTCCTGGAGTCTCTATGAAGACAACAAGCTAGATGAATACAGTACATAATGGAAGTGGCTTCTTAACTCCATCCTCGGTCAACTTTGTCAGCACCTCCCATAGCTGGATCAAACAAATATAAGCCTTAAATTAAATGGGTACTATAAAGTAACTTAAGTGGTCATAACTCGAGTCACATTGAGCCTTCAAAAGCTCTTAGTCAGTGTAGACCTACAGTATAACATTTTTCATACTGCTTTACATACTGTATACTATTTAAAAAATGTATGTATGTTAGTATTCACTACACATACACTGTAGCAATGAATACACATTTCTTGATTTTAAGCTTAATAATGGCATGTGAGGCTGGCTGGACATTGGAATGAGATCTGTACTCTATAGACTTGGATGAAAAGAAACCAACCATGCACATGAAACTGTGGTTTAATATACCTGCGGTTATTTTTATATGCAAAATACTAATTTCACCCACACATTTCACCCCATTTTGCACCTGTAATCGTGTGATGTGACAATAAATCAAATATTTATTGGATTCTGATTCTGAAAGACAAAACGACAACAAATGAAGCTGTGCTCATAACCACATTATCCCTGGCATCCCTATTTTGGACATGTCATTGTAGGTAAACATCATTAAAAAAATCGAAAATAGACTCTTGCAGATCGACTGTTTTGAAAAAAATAATAATAGTGGTACATAAATGCAAGCTTGTTTTTTAAATGCCTTTGACCACCCAATTGCAATATATTTGAAAACTTGGATGACGTTGCTCAGTGATCTTTAAAATCAGCCGGGACGATTCACCGTTGACTCATCGCTTACAATTTCCTGTGGCTCTTCTATTGATTTATGTAATCAAAGGGATGTGTTGTCCCGGCAGGGGGGATCGACACTGCTGGAGAGCAACCAACAAGACACTTCGATCTCGTCTCCAAGATTCAGAAGTGTAAAGTGAGTGGAGTGACACACTTTACACCACTGACAGAATACTAATTTCAAATGGTCAGAAGATCATGCATTTCATTTCAACTGATCCTAAGTGGGTGCATGACAAACAGCCAAAACATAAAGCTTGGCTTCAGAACCCCACAGTTCCACACAGTTTAAGATATGTAAGGCATTCGTTCTCAACTTTTTCATGCCAAGGACCCCCAAATTGATATGTATGTGGCCACGGACCCCCACCTGAAAATATGTTGTGCCAGAGACCCCCAGAAGCAAAGTTTTGTGTTAAAAATGTTCGCCTTTTAAAAGAAAAGATTTAAAGATTTGCGCACATTTTCGAGATTTTTCAAAAATAGCAGATCTACAAGCTCACCACGCTATGAGCTTGTATATCTGCTATTTTTTAGTAGCCAAAGTATATAATATGGATAAAGGGGTTAAATGATTGTGACGCTTTATTAACACATTTTGCTGGGGACCCCCTGGTATGTCCCCAAGGACCCCTGGGGGTCCCCGGACAACACTTTGAAAACCAATGATAAGGAACTGCAGTATAAGTGAACAGCAAATTATATACAAGGCCTTATTAGTTAATATCCCTAGATTTATACAGTATTGACTTTGAAATCTTATCCTTGATATACTCAATATGTTTTTTTCCATGTTAATTCATGATCGCTCACAACCCCCAATCATTTTGGCTCAAAAACACCACCACATACTCCACACATGACTTTCCTAAATCCTGAGAGTGTCATTGATTTGCAGACATTGCTGTCGATTTCCCAAGTAGCTTTTTAGCCAACTATGTTCTTCTGCCTTGGCTGTCTGCCTCCTTGTGATCTCTAGTGATCACTAGGCATGTTGCTCTTGTAGTAGCTTGGATTCTGCCAGTACGAGTGACACAGTTTGGTTTGATGGGGTCACCCCTCAGTCAGGAGGAGAGATTAGAGTGCAGTTGAGGTCTTTGGCATGGTGAGCTAATGTCTGATTGATGCCGAAGTCTGTCAACAGAACTATACTCTCCCTGTATCTCCCTGTATTCAGTAGAAATATCATTGTGTCCTTACATACAGTATGACTAGTTGATACTTGGGGAAAAAATAGAATAGAAATCTGAACATTTCCGTCACACTATGACCCGTTGTGAGCCTGTATAGACTGGCTATTTACTTTTCTTTTTTATAGTGGTTAAATAAATTGTTCAGTTTGTATTTATTTCTTATGAAAAATATATTTGTATTTATTTATATTTTTTCCGTATACAGTAAGTAAAATATTCTCAAATATAAATTGTAATAAAAGTTTTTCCAATTGATTGCGCACCTAGAACATTGTCTGAAGCGTGTTTTACTGGAACATATAATGTACAATCTATCCCCAGTAATAAGAACATCCATCTATCGTCAATGAATAGATATGTATATGCACAGAATCAATTCAGGCATTTAGCAGTCGGCTGCTGTTGAGAGCCTCTTACAAATGCAAGGACATATCAATAATTTATTGTGTTTTGGCTATTAGCAAGTGGCTGTGAGGATAAACAATCGTCTTTTCCAATAATATACTCTATGTATTTCTTTGAGAATTCAAATTGAGAAAGTTGGTACTGAAAGTCTTTACATTTCTAGGTCTCAGCATTGATGTGATTCAGTTTGCAGTAATGTGATAAAGGCCTAAAGGCCCATGAGTTCCAATAACCCAGGCCTCACTAATAATCTTAACCAATTAAACCCTCTATATACTGTAGTAGTTCGTTGACCAGGGTCCCCCGGTGCCAGGGTTTCCGCTAGGCATTTTTTGGGCCGGCCACCATGGCCGACAGGATTATATTTTACCGGCCAAAGAATACATTTATCCGCCATATATTATAATTAACGTCACATGCGTGTTTGCACTTTGTACATGCACCCAACTGATCATTACACCTTGTTACGTTAGAGCTGCGCTTCTTTCCACTTTATCACAGATGCAATCTGTTCCTGTTTTTGCGAACGCGGGAGGAGGCGCCTCCGACCAAGTGGAGCTTACTATGTAACCCTGCTCGGGTTGTGTCTCTGTCTGTGTCTCCGTGTGCACTGCCTGTGTGCAGCTCCTCTGAGATAAGTAAATGTCCAATTTAGACGTACCATACATCAAATGAAAGGTCTTTGAAAACTGAACACACCTGTCAAGGTTGCGTTTAAGCCCGCCCCTTCCCCCGGAAGCCACGCCCCGGAGAAGGCTCCTAAAAACTCCCCATTGAAACCCCATGTTAAATGAAAAGTGCCCGAATCGCTCCCAAACTTTTTCTACCCCCCCTAAGTGGGGGTCTACGAACAAATACATCGGGCTCGGATTTTTGCTCCGCCCCCCGGAAGTGGGTGAAACAGGCACTTCAAACACTTTGTTGAATTGTTCAAAAACATTCCAAGTTTTTTTTTTGTGAATTTGTATTTTTCTAAGATGCTCCTTTTAACGCAGATTTTTTTTTAATTGGTTACTTTTTTTTTAATATTTTTTTTAATTCTTTTTTTTTCTTTTTTTGCGTTCGCTTACCGCGTTCGCGCGTCTTACTTGTTATAGATAACTAAATTATATGATCTACTATATCATGCAGAGATGTCGCTTGCCAAAAATGAAATGAATAAAGTGGGCATGAGTGAACTGCTGCGCGACGAATACCAAAACGCCCGCTCACCCCTAAACACAGTTGCCCCGGGGAAAATCCGGCGGTATTCGCCTGGTATTCCTAAACATATCGGTAAACTATGCCTAAACCTAACCTTATTACTAATCTTAACCTCTGTAAAACTATGCCTAATCCTAAACCTATTTCTACCCTTATCCTCAGTAAAACAAATACAAGAATACAAGAACCGCTGGTCCACCTGAAAAATGGGGGCGAGGGTGGCGAGTCCTCCGGTTACCCTGCGCCAGAGCCTTTCCCTGCGCGACACCGTCGCACAGTATAAACAAATTGATATATATTTGGGGCTTTACATCGATTCTCATTCAACCTTGATATGCAAAAGTAGGTTTTGTTTTGTTTTGTTAACGTTAATTATATATGTCATGATATATGTGGCCTTGCGCAAGGTTGATTACTTGCCTCTAGTTGCCTGCTGCAATCAGTGTCACCAGCTTTCACCAACTTTCACCACTTTATCCATTGCAGACAGACAGTCACTGTGCTTGCATAATATCCACGACCCACACGTGTTCGGGTCCCTTTATCGACAATTGGGTCCGGCTTGGTTCAGATTCTATCACCTTGGAAAATCCCGGTTCTGTTTATCAACACCCGAGCAAACCACCCGTAGGCCTACGCAGCGCTGATTAGGAAGAGACACAGCTGTGTCTCTCAGCTGTGTTGTGGCGTATCAAAAATAGCAGCTCACAGCTAGCTCACAATGCGGCGCGTTGCGACGTGCTGTGAGCTTGTAGCTCTGATATTTTCAACGTGCGACACCATCGTACAACGAATAGGCTAATCTATAACTGCAGCGCACAGCAGCAGCAGCAGGCTGTCGGAATTAAACCACACAGTCAGATCATGATAAAAACATTAAATGATTATGATTTTAATGGTTGTAGCCAACTACTTTATCCAAATAATAATATTAATAATAGCCTTAAATGATAAAATAGCCTAATAACAGCATTTTCCCAACCGGCCACGGTGGCCGGTGGTGTTTATAATTAACGGCCAATTAAACCTTTTACCGGTCAATGGCCGGTAAATACCGGCTAACGGAATCCCTGCCCGGTGCTCTATAATTGGACTCTCCTTTTTTCCCTCTACGCTAGATCTCATCCGGAAATAACTACATTGAAAATAGCTGATCTACACCAATCTACTGTATGTTGTGAGCTCAAAGGTCAGAGAAATGTATATGTGATGAGTTACATACGTGATTGTGAAGTGAGATTTCTGTCTCACATGGTTTGAATAGAAAAAGTGAACTGACCTATTGAGGAATTTGTTTGGTGAAAGGTCAAAGGTCAGAGAAATGTACAGCATGTCTTCTGTGTATTTTCTCCGTGAAATGTTGTTGGGAAACGAGTTGTTTTGCCACTATTGCAAACGTTTGCCTGGGTGCTTTGTAGGTCTCTCCCAGCAGCCTAACAGTGATAGATGCGCTCTTTCACTCTTTTCTCTCCTGCCTCCTACCTTTAAGCGCAGCTGCAGCCGTCCTTCCGCCCGCTGGGTTAGAACACACTCCTCTCGACTGACCTCTCGATGAGGTCATTCATTCTTTTGATGTGATTGTTTTGGAAATACAGGCCTCTGGCCCCGTAGTTTGCTGTAATCCTCCCAAGTAAATATTGTGGGAGAAATCAAAGCGGGAGAGAGGAAATGTCTATAAAGGAAACAACATTCAGGAAGTGCTGGTGTGCATCATGGTCAAGCCTAATGGAGCTCAAATAGAAAAGTAAAACACCAAAGCCTGAAAAGTTATCACAACGCCGCTTGAATTCCTTTATCTTCCACTTTTAATTCCCTGCTTTTTAATCTCGTACAGTATAAAAATGTCTGCTAATCCCTATTTTTGTCATAGTTTCTTATCTTCTCTTTTATTCTCCCTGTCTTCCCCTTCCCTCATAAATAGCCATGAAGTTTGGGAAATACTTAAAAAAAAGTGATAAGGTGCCTTTAGGCAGCAATGTATTAACATAGTACTAACTCTTTTCTGCCATGTATCATAGTTGGATATTCACTTGCTAAGGCTGTTTGGTTAAGTATGGATAAAAATGTTTTTTCAGGATTGTGAAACACGTTTGATCTTCTCTATCTACTTGGCAAATATCATTTGGACCCATATTGCGCTTCAAAGTAGCAAGTTCAATATTTGAGAAGTCCTGGATTATTTCAAGCTGGGTGCCCGAGTCCAGACAAATATCTGTAAAACAATAAATTGTCCTCGTTTTCACCACAATAACACATAAATTAATAAAATTAAAAATTAATTTTCGGTGCTTACATTTACACTCATTATTATCTAACCACCATCCATGGTGTTGAAAGCTGAAGAATCAAGAATTAGGAGGTTTATTTGTCACTCACTCATACAGGTACAGCAACATGTTCGTGGGACATGTTCAGCACAGACAATACATTATATAGTGCTAAAATAATTGTTCCCCATCGTGTGTGTGTGTGTGTGTGTGTGTGTGTGTGTGTGTGTGTGTGTGTGTGTGTGTGTGTGTATATGTGAGTGTGAATGTGATATTATCTTTTCCAGGCCGGAACAGCCAATTATCTTTTCGCCTCCATGTGTCTGTGAGCAGCCTATCTCGGGCACTGCTGGGATGATCGGCATGAAACTTTGCATGCACACATTTTTCAAATCAGCTTCATGGTGGTGCTATAACATGCCGCTTCACGTTTTGGCCTATAACTCTTGAACTGTATTATACGATCACATTTTCCCCTGTGTTCTTTGGATCATGATGCAACTCCTCGTAAACAGGTCATGCCCATTTCCGCCTGACTCGATTTTCCTCCATTTGATGTTTTCTTCAAAACTTTTTGCTAATACTCCTACAGATTTTGTCCAAAACTCACACAGATCGGTCTTGTGATAAACCTGTATTGATTTTTCATATTTGCGGGTGAGGCCCGTTTTGCACATAATGTCAAAAATCATCAATGCAGCGTCCGATCTGCCCCAAATTGCACATTGAGGGGCCTCTTAACAATGCAAAGGCAATTACCAGATTAGGACCAACTGGTCTCGTGAGTCATGTGACAATGACCATCAAACTGAGTTTTGATACTCCATACCTAACATTTGTGGGCCTATTTCTTACAAAAAACGCCATATTGTATATCATGAATGCCACATTAAATCATACCCAAATTGGAATTGCATGTTGCGAGGTGGCCTCTATGGAGCACACCTACTGTACAAAGCCGCTTTCACTTCTGCCAATATTAGGGTGCACACCGTTGCACCATCTATTGTACAAAATGTATTTCCCCCTGTAGCTTCCACATGTCCTGATGGCTACACTGCATGACTGACAAAGCCCTGGGTAGGCAACCAGGCCTGGCAGAGATGTGCCCTCTTAGGGGTGCACTTTTCTTGTAGTTATTGAATTATTGAGTTATTGAATAATACACCAAATCTCTTCGTCAAAATAGCTGATCTAAAAGCTCAAAACGCATGTGAGCTTGTAGATCTCCTGTTTGAGCTGAATGTTTGCCTATTTTTGCTGTTATGACACAACTAGAATAGGGACGCTAGGGTTCATGTGGTGGAAACAGCTTACAATCTTTATGAGGAATTCAAGCTAATTACTTATACCGCAGTATTTTGTGAGATATCGTACTGTGAAATTTCAAACCGTTACATTCCTAGTCTTGCATTCATTTTTGTCAATAGGTCAGGACCCAAAAGCCTCCAAGGACATTCTCCACCTCTGGATCTCCATTGTTCAATTTGTCACACAAATCCCTGACCTCTGCTGTTGTCATTGTTGACTGCCTGGTATTGATTACGGGGGTCCCGTTTGTATGAGGCCACACAGGGCATGATCCTCCTGCTCCTCTGACCTCCCTCACTACCTTGAGAGAGACAGAGAAGACCCCCTGCTGTGTATGTCAGGGTGGGCAACCTGTTCAGGCACGAGATCTACTTACAGTAGTTGTTTTCCAAGGCTGCTGAGATCCACCATTGCCAGGCAGTGATCTTATTACACTGCCATTTAGAATAATGCAAACATAGAATAAGTCAATCATTTAATTAAAAACAAGTAACAGAATAATGCAATAGGTTAATAATATGAATAATGGATGGGTGAAAAAAGGGCTATGCAGACAAAGATATTTTATGGGACTTTTGAAATACTGACGACAGCACTTCCATGTATGTATGTACAATTTGCATGGAAAAGTGGAAAAGTCTAGTAAAATGATCTGTGGTTTGTCAGAAAATGTATTTCCAAGTTCCCTTTCTTTACCATCGCTGTGCAGTTATTGCTGTTGTGTTTTCCCATTTGACTAGGGGTATAAAAGGTCTGTACACACCGGGAGTGAATACTTTGTGCGATTAATTTGCATTCATTTAAACTGCTGTTTGTGTTGTGAGTACATGCACACTGAACACGACTATATCGAGTCGATGAAGCGGTATAATTATTTTTCGAGGTCATTATACACCAGGAGCGCTGCGAATAAATGATACGAATAAGCAACGCGATTATTTCACATCACACTTTTATGTTGTTTGATTTTATTGATTTTATTCCTACTGAAAAATCGATTGTTGCGGAAAATTATTACGTTGCTTCATCGCCTCGTTATAATCATGCTCAGTGTGTATGTACTAATAACACAAACAGCTGTTTAAATTAATGTGAATTAAGCACAAAATAAACGCTGTGTGTATATGGACCTTTTAAGAGGGGGGGGGAAGCATAAAATAAAATGTGTTGTAAATAACCGTTAGTGCTGGAGATTGTGCTGCAATTTTTTGTTAGAAAAATATAGATTACTTCTATAAACTACCAACTTCTCCATTAAAGAAAATAATAGAAAATGATATTACATAAGATAGCGATGGTGGATCTCACCAGCCTTGGAAAACAGCTAAGTAGATCTGATCTCATGCCTGTGCAGTTGCCCTCCCTGACTTGGGTCTCTCGCTCTCTCACTCTCTCGCTCTCGCTCTCTCTCCCAGGTAGTTGAGGGAGGTCAGAGGAAGAGAAACAAGAGGATCATGCCCTGTGTGCCCTCATACAAACAGGCCCATCGTAATCAATAATCAACAGTGACGAACTGTTGATTACTGCTGTTGCGAACAGCAGAGGTCAGGGCCAGGTTCTGTGTGACGAATTGAACAATGGCAATCCCAGCGGTGTAAAAAGTACTAATTTTTTTTACTTATAAGTTAAAGTATCAATGCAATGTAGAAACACTCTCTTACAAGTACAAGTCGGGTAATCAAAATTTACTTAGACAAAAGTACAAAGGTATTGGCATCAAAATATACGTACCAAAAGTAAAAGTACATTCTGCATAATGAGTTTTGCAGAATGTCCCATTTCACAAGGTATCATATGTATAAAATGTATACAAATATTTTGAAAATAGCAGATCTACAAGCTCACAACGCGTCATGTCGACGAGTTGTGAGCTTGTAGATTGGCTATTTTCAAATGGCCAAAGTTTAAATAGTGCTTGATTATGTTTTGTGTGGTTAATGTATGTTTTGTAATAACAATTAAAATCTACAAAGTAACATTAAGTTCTCAAATAATTGTAGTGGAGTAAAAAGTACAATATTTGCCTCTGAGATGTACTATAGTGGAGTAGAAGTAAAAGTATTGGAAATACTCCAGTAAAGTAAAAGTACCTCAAACTTTTACTTAAGTACAGTACTTGAGTAAATGTACTTCCTTACAGGGTAGTTACTTTACTTACAGGGTAATCCAGAGGTGGAGAATGTCCTTGGAGGCTTTTAGGTCCTGACCTAGTATTTTGTCAAATATTAGACTAGGGTTGTAAACGGTATGAAATTGCAAAGTACGTTATCTAACAAAGTAATGCAGTATGCAATATTTCATAGCATTTAAAATTCCAAATTAAAATGTTTTTTTTTTTTGTGCTTTGGCCCATACTGAACTCAGGACCGTCTCAGTCAGGAGCAACTGAGAATTTCACTAAATGAGAATTGCTGGTCCACATTAAGGTCAGTCTACAGTACCTTAAAGTGGCACCATGTAACTTTTTTTTTATGAATAATGTTGTCCAATCTGTATGGTAGAGTATGTTGATACAATATAAATACAATTGAGGTGGTTGTATTTTGTCTCCCAGCTCTTCTATTGAGACATTTACTGTACACCGTGTCAAAGGTCATGTCTCACCTAGACACAGGATCTGACATGAATTTGACCTGATGGTCAAGATTTTATTTATCCCCTGAGCAAGCAGGCGCACTCTATTTGCTTAATGGTAAAAATGTCAGCACTTGGGCCAGAAGCCGGGTTCAAATCCATGGTAGAAGAGGAAAGTTACATACTATATATAGTGCAGCTTTAAGCCAATTCAGGTTAGCTCATTGGCTTGTTTGCTTCGTGACATTGTCCATTGCCCACTGATGAATAAACTGAAGTTGTATGTTTGTCCCAAGAACAACAAAGCTTAACAAAGTCAAGTCAAATATAGTGGTTTCTTTTATTGATTTGGACTCCAAGGTCCTTGTATTTTATGAGCCCACCCTCTTCACTTCCTCTCCCTGGATGACAACAAGTACAGGCTGTCTCTTGTTCCTCTGGTCCACCACAAGCTCATTGGTTATGATGATATTGAACGTCAGGTGATTTTTGACTGTGTGACAAAGCTCTCTATCAGTCCTGTCTACTGTAAAAATTGTCTCTAAGTGAAACATGTTTCTCACTGGAAACTATTCACTTGGATCCTACATGTCAATACAATGTAGGGATAACTTACATTTCATAAGAAAAATACACTTCATACCTTTTATTAAATTGGAATTCCTTCAAAGTCTTCACTACATATATTATAATATGAGTCGGGACAGACATAGATATGTAAACTGCAACTGGCTGGCGGAGGCATACAACCGCGATGCGGTATTTCTAGTTTATGAGGTGCATTTATGATATTTCAATGAAAAGAGCCTACGTAAGCCAAATAGTAGCCAAACAATACTCAAGCCAACTCTATTTCAGCTGTTGTAATTTTGGTTTTCTGGCAGGCATGCTGCTTGAACCGCCATTGCCATTCGGATCACACCACTTCCAAATGCACTCAAAGATGGCTCTGAGGGAATCAGCGCTGTCCTTGAGGCACACAGCAGTCTTAATAACAGGATTTCCACACATTATGTTCAAACGCACAGGAGGCGTGTGTAGGAGAATAATATTTCCACAAGAGGGGCACTCAAGTCCCAAATTGAATTTGGAACGTTACATTGATTTTAAATATGGGCTCTGGCACGTGTAGTGTCCAGGAAATAATAGTTTTGCTCTGCTGAGCATCCGACTACCAGGCAGAGGATTAAAATGAAGGTCTATTATGTAGTATTTGCCTCACACTATGATGGTGTTAATATGGACTATGATGGTCTTAACCCATTAAAACCGGGAAAGTATCTCTGTCATTTTAGATGTTAGCGTTGGCTATTCAAAAATAGCAGCTATACAAGCTCACAGCACATCACTTAGTGCCGCACTGCGAGCTTACAAGTACATCTGCTATTTTTGAACAAATTTGAATTACGAAAAAGTTTGAGAACTACTGATTTAGAAGGCATTTGTAGAATCGGCCTCGGGTCTTCATGGGTTAATGCAGTTCAAGTGCCAATCCTGTATTTTAGCAGATGTGTGTGAATTTACTCTTGTTTGCCTGCAGTCTTTTCTTTTTTCATCATGATTCTTGCGTCCGTCCCTCTCTACTAGACACACACACACACGCACACACGCACACACACACACACACACACACACACACACACACACACACACACACACACACACACACACACACACACACACACACACACACACTGTACATGTACACACAAACACAGTTACTACCTGCTGTGATATTTCATGAAATTTGATGAGGGTGGCTGAACTTGTCCAGTGATTGCATTCCTGCATAGACTGTCAAACAAAAGGCCTCCATATGCAGTAGCATCACATGATTGTTTGCATAAAATAAGTCTCTTCCTATAATAGGAAGTCTCTTCACATGAATCGAACATCTGGCTAGGTTCCGACATTTTTGAATGTGAAGTAAATCAGCATAGATATTGCTTGCTGCAAATTGCCATCAAGGGATCCTATCACTTCGAGAAAAAAGAAAACAATGAATGCATTCCAAAACTTTATTTTATTTTTTTATCATTATGGAGTATGGACAGTGGCACTCATGCATCATTTATGTCTTAGTTATGCATTCTTGTGGAGCCTCCCTGTTAGACTCCCAGGCGTTTACTCACATATACATGAGCAGATGGGCTTATGGCACAGTGCCTCAAACATCTCCAACATCTGCACCCCTTTTTTACAGTAATGTTATGAATTGAATTTGAATTGAAATAAAAAAAATATTTTCATGATCCTCTACTTTCCAATTGCCCCCCCTGGCACAACCTTGCAGGCGGCCACAGCCCCCCACTTTGACAACCTGTGCCGTAGACGCTCTCAGCGCTTTCAACACCAAAGTCAAAGGGCGAAAGAGATCAGCATCATTTCACCTTGCACTTAACCAAGGCTACAGGAAACAGGAGACAGACAGACATCCAGTCTGTCAACTCAGAGAACCTCGTTCTGACTTCTGACTGGTCAATATACCAGCAAGACAAAACTAGGGGACAAAGTCTTTGGAGATATTGATGATGTGGGTACAATTTTGTGTGTGTGTGTGTGTGTGTGTGTGTGTGTGTGTGTGTGTGTGTGTGTGTGTGTGTGTGTGTGTGTGTGTGTTTATCCATCCTAAATTGCTGAGTGGTCATGCTGCAGTGTATTAGTGGCTGATGAGAATACCGCTGGGATACACAGCCGGTAATACTTTTGACTCTGCTAAATGTAAAAGCCAATGTACGCACTTTTACTGCGTCGATACTTTTTATATTATCATTGTGAGTGAATTAACAGTGAAGTTAGCAAGACACTGAAACCCAGTTTGTATAGAATTTTATTTGGAAGAAATCTCTACTGTAATGTATGGAATGTACCGTGAAACCGTGTTATATAACTATAATGTTCACACTCGAGCTGAGTGTGTTTTATACTTGGTCACAATAGCCTACTTTGACCAGATTTATTTTCAGTCAAGCTGTCTCAAACAAATAAACTGTAGGGCAGAATCTGCTTCATAATTATCTTTAGTTGTCTTTTTGCATAATGATCTGGAAAATAAATGCATAGAAAGGTTGAAATTGTGCAGTAAAAGCCTCAGTATGAATGTATTCATTTGTAAATCAGAGTGTGTAACGGGTCCATTTGGTTACAGCCGCACACACTCAGATTTAAATGAACACTGAGGATTTTACTATGCACTTCTGTCTGGTGGCCACCATACTGAAGTGGGACAGTCTGACCTGGCACGGAAAGATTTCTGTCTCCTGTTAGGCGCCCTCATTTCCTAGTAAGGATGGAGTCGGAGAGTTAATAAGCAGTGAGGCTTATAACATCCCACTTCATTACACCTGACACTGACACCTCCTGCAATGGATCATAAACTGCCCAAGATTGAATAGGCCGTTTGGCTGCTCTTCACTATCTTATGCCCCACGTTCTTGTCTCTCGCCTTGCCTTTTTGACTTTCTTCCTGATGTCCCTGCCTCTCACTGTGTCATCAACAGTGGTGGACAGTAGCAAACTACGTTTACTTGAGTACTGTATTTACTGTTAGAAATGTTGTATTATTCTGTACTGAGTATTTGTATTTTTGGATACTTTCACTCCACTACATTTCAACGACAATATTGAACTTTTGACTCTACTATACTTATCTAGAAAGGGGAAACGTAGATTATGAATTAACCACTGATCCCTACCAAACATAGTGAAAATAGCCAATCTGCAAGCTCAGATTGAATATTTTCAGTATTTTCGATATTTTTGAATATTTCTGGAAAATCTTTGAATTTCTAAAATGTCTAAATGTCAATACAGCAATGCATTGATATTAAAAATGAAAATATACTTTGTAATTTGTACTTTTGAATACTTAAGCAATTTTAAAAGCAAATACTTTTGAATACTTAAGTTGAATAACCAAGTACTCCAGTACTTTTATGTCAATTACCTGTACATATTTGACTGAGCAACTTGAACTTGTACATTAGTTGAGTAAATACTACATACTTTGACTCAAGTACTGGGGTTGAGTACTTGAGTCACTTCATGACCACTGGTCATCAAGGGTGTCATCAACAGAGTCCCACCGTAATATTATAGCAAATATCTATCATTAGGGAAATTTATCTCAGTCACTGTGTTTGCTACTAAACGGTGACAAATTAGTTCCTAATTCCAGTAATTGTAAACAAACAAAGCGGAAATTGAGGTGAAGCGCCGCATTATCAGCTTGCCGGTGTTATTGCGCTGACACTGTGTTGCTATATAACAGGCTGATCAACGTGTTCAGGTTTCTGGACTACCTAGCATTGGCCGGGTTATTGTGGGTGAAATAGGCTCTCTCTCTCTTTCTCACTCACTCGCTGATTGAGCTCTGGTCTGACATCCTGTCTGTCCCTCACTTCCCTCCCTCCATCCATCCATCCTCTCTGTCTCTCTCTCTCCCCCTCTCTCTCCATTTTCTCGCTGATTGAGCTCTGGTCTGACGTCACACACAACAGAAACTGTTGCCTACGTTTGTGCTGACGCCAACTGTTGCCTAACAACGCGGATTTGCATGTATTTGCGCTGATGTCGGCTATTTCCATATATGGGCATGTTGCATGTCTTGTCCATATGCTGTATGGGCATATTTGTCCAGACACACTCATGCATGTCCATATTTGGACATAGTCCAAGCAAACATATATCACTGTCAGTTTAGTCAGAGTAAAGATTTCTTTAAATTGGTTTTCATTATGTCTTTATATCTTCGATGTCACAGTTGAGATCTCAATATGGCTAGACTTCATGGAGAGATGGCCTTTGCTGTGTGTCTTGTTAAGTCACTGTCAATCTCCCACCCAAGGTTAACAGCTTCCGTTCAGCCTGCTGTAAAGCCATCTCCAACGATTGGACACATTTAATGGTACATTTGATCACTAAGTTGAACCACTGAAGCCATATGCTTAATTGAACGCATGATATACTGTGTCACTGTACAGCTCAGGGCAGGCAGGGTCTTGTGTTCTTTTTCAAACACAAAGCCACATTAATGTCACAGATCTGCCTTGCCATAGTGTTACCTTTTTTCTTTTTATGGTCTCTTAACATCGGCTTGAGGATTTAAAGTGCAATGGACAAAAGGGCTTTGGTTCAATGGCTGAACGTTCTTACCTTGAGGGGTACAGTAAGAGCAGCCTGGCAGTGCACTGTACATGGACGCTTTCTTTGCGAAACACATTGTAGTCCTGCACAAAGAAATGAGCTCTAAAATAAGTTTCTTGCCATTTCTTTGTTCAATTTAGGTTCAATGATCATCTGCCCTCCGCTGTGTTAAGCCTGACTTCTACTTTGTCTTACAATGGTGCTACAAGCTGAAAATAGCCTATCTACATACTCACAACTCTTCGCAGAAATGAAGCGTTGTAAGCTTCTAGATCTGCTATTTTCGGTGCAGAAGGGTTCCCCCCTTGTATCCTTGTCCAGTCAGATCAGTTATGCAATGTTTTGCATACGCAGTACTGTATGTCTGTATATGCTGTTCTGGGTCAAGGGCTCAGCTGAGGACAGTGGTGTCTTGTTCTTCTCCGATTACTGTGTCTAGTTAGAAAACAAGCTGATGTCATGAATTTAGCAAGGGTCAAACGCTCTCATCCATCCCCATATATCAAATTCCAGGTTTACTGCACAGAACTGTTATTTAGCCATCATGATGGCTCATTCCTAGTGGACACTGGGGGTGACCACACGGCACTTGGTTCGAAAGTGCATTGGCTATCATTTGATAGCTTAGAATGTGTGCTATACAGAACCTTTTTCCTGCTTCTACCTGGCATCGCTTGGAATGAAGAAGGCCGTTCTGTGACGTTATTCAATTTGAGGTCATATTAAACCAATATCAGAATATTAAAGACATTAGTTACGACCCAGCCTAGGGGAAACCATGGCACATCATGATTAAGTTGGACTCCCCTCTTCCCACCACCCAAGAATGAGCAGCACCAACGAATTAGGGTTTTATTAAAATCCTGTATCTTCTTTGTGGGCTAACAGTAAAAAAAACTGAACAAACAGAAACTAAACATAAATAACTTAAACGTATCTAATCAAATCATAAGAAACCTGTGCCACCTTATGGAAACTGAGACTACAATTACGCACAGAGCCGGATAAGCACACTGCAACCCATCACTCACCAACAGAGAGAGATGCACAAATAGAATTAGAAACGCATATAACCATGAAGTTAACTCAACTTTAACCTTGGCATCCCAATTTTCATTATATATTCATGTCATAGGCGAAAATAAAAATAAATGTAGCCAATCTACAGTACAAGCTCACACCCTGTTGCACTGCAATGCTTTGTGAGCTTGTAGTATATAAGCTATTTCCATTAAAATTTAGAATTTTTAGGTGTTAATTGGTGCGACCTCAAGTTCGTTATAATCAAACAAGGTACGTAGAATGTTTATTCAATTATTGGTGCGTTCGGATATATAGCACTGAGCGCACTGGCCAATACAAACTAATACGTGAGTGCGCTCCCGGTGCGCATTTCCGAACCCACCCTATACAGTATATCATAATGTATTCCCATTTGGTCAAACTCAACAACAAAAAGGTATTTTGAGTCCTGTACACACAGTAAAATCCTCAGTCTTCATTGAGAGTGTACAAATGTAACCAAATACACCCTTTATTGTCTCCGCAAGGCCGAAAGGCATGGCGAGAGAGTATGTTTTACCCCCTGTCTGTCTGTCCGTCCGTCCGTGTGTGTGTGTGTCTGTCTGTGAACAGCTAATCTCCGGCACCGTTGGCTTGATCGCGAAACTGTGCACACACACACCCTGGATGCCAATTCAGAACCTCTGCCCCAAATTTTACACATGGGCCTGTTATAGCGCCACCAGGAGGCCGATTTGTGCAAAACCCATTTTTGGATATTATTCCTACAGATTTTATCCAAACATCACACAAATCGGTACACAGTATCTCTATAGTCATGTGATCAAGACGGATCTGTCCGATATTTCATATTCCATCCTGATTGGCTAAGGTTGGCTTCCAAAGTTTGCAGGATTGGTCCGTTTTGAACAAAATGCCTCAAATTATGAACGCAACGTGCGATTTCCGTGAAAATTTGCATGCACGTTCCCACTAGGCCAAGGAAGAAATGACCTGTTATAGCGCCACCAGCAGGTCTAATTTAGCAAAACACATTTTTGCAACAAAATGCCTCAAATCATGAATGCACACACATTCCCACTAGGCCGAGGAAGAAATGGCACCCTTTTCACATTGGCCTATTATAGCGCCACCAGGAGGCCACAATAACCTACCTGACCTGGCGGAGACCTGTGCTCCGAGGAGCACTTTTTCTAGTTTGTACACTGAGTTACAAATGGATAAGAATATCATCTTGTGAAAGAATGATGCTGGTATAAAGGTGTTATCTTTGACCCCAGCATCTATATTCTGGGGAAAACATTAGAAAATAGCAGATCTACAAGCTTGGCTATGTTCAGGGAAGTTATTTCCAGCAAAAACTGAAACCTGAACTCTGGTCCCCTGTACGAGTGCTGACATTTAGAAAGAGCTACAGTAGAACACTGAATGCTTGTTTGAGCAGAGGATAAATTATGCTTTGAGCTTTGTGCAATACCTCTGCCAACCAGTAGTGGTCCTACCCGACCACAGGCCAATAGAGAAGAGCAGGTAGACTAATTACAACCACCACAGTTGTGTTCACGGTATATATTGTGTTAACATATGCTACCATACAGATTGGTCAAAATATTATTTTATTCATAAAAATACAAGTTTTGGATTGCAGCTTCCCTGCCAGAGTTTTTTCAGAACAGTCTGTAGCCTCTGCCAGGGTTTTGACCGATTTTGGTACCTTTTCGCATAGCCACAAAATATTTTTCTCAAGTATGATTGATCCCCAGAAAATTTCTAATCACAGATGAGATTCAGGTGTGGTTTCACAAATGTCAACGAGGTCAATTTGACCTTGTTGTCATGTGTTGTTTGATGTTTGAAAATAGCTCAAAACCAGTAGTTTCAAAACAAAAAACATTGTGAATTGTTTGTCCGTTTCAATTTTAACATTGAAGTGGATGGAGCAGCAAATCTTTGGAAATTGTTATCTCCTTATTCGTTTGGAATATCGAAAAGGTGTCAATACTAAATAATTAGAGAATCTTTTTAGAAATATATATTTTTAAAAAAAAGTTTTTTTTTTTCCAGGACGTTTTTAAACGTCTTTGGCAGGCAACAGCTAATTTCTCAAAGACGTTTATAAACGTCTTTGGCAGTTATAGAGTTAATACATTTGTACTTTACTCGTGCATAAGTTAGCAAGCATCAATGTAACTCAAAATAACTTCACACACACCAGGAGTAAAGCATCAATTAAGATGTTTTCAGAGACTGCATCCAGCAATAAAAAGATAGAAATATAGCATTAAATGAGGACTGCAATGGGCAATGAATAACAAACAGGTCTTTTATTATTCGGTGGTGGCCATTTATTGATTGTTGTTAAAAGTGATAGATGGCCACGTTATGATGTGATGAGGTGTGACTTTCAACAGAAACTGACTGATGTTAACTACCAAGGTTTCCCTTTTTATTCAGAGCCCTAATGTTGTGTCTCTTTGGTTGGGCCAATTATGCAAATAGGAAACCCTCTAATTATTTGTTTTGAGGCACTGATTGCACCCTGTGGTCAAATAAGCCTGCTGAATAGGAAACTGTCGTTTAGTGCCTCAGTAATGAAGAGATTGTTTTCACCTGCACAACTTTGTGGGTGAAATATGATTAGGACCATGTTTAGTCCTGCTTAGAGAGTATCACTGACTGTGAATAGATGGCACTGGCATTACATTGCATGGAACAGTTTAATTGTCATATATAAAAATATCTGCCATTTTGTATCTTATCTTAAAATCTACAATGAGTCTGCTATGTGTCTGACCGTCAAAGTTGTTGAGAGCAGGTTAGACACCAGTTACTATATATATTTACCCCATTTAACATTAACCACTTAAAAGCCTATACTTCATCAAATAGTCAACAAAAAAATACATCAAATAGTGAAAATATATCTGCTATTTTCTTAGAATGTTCGCGCCTGTTTTTGCAAAATGTTCACCAGGTTTTGCAGAATGTTCACCTATTATGACATGCACAAAATGGGAACGCCAGGGTTCCTATTCTGTGCATGCGAAAACTGGTAAACATTCTTTGAAAATAAGCGAATACTCAGCGAAAATAGACGATCTTTGTCACGTTGTGGTCTTGTTCAGATCAGCTACAGTATTGTAGTGGAGCTTCCGAGCTTACATTTGTCATGTATGTATGTAGTATGTACCCAACCAGTGCATCTAAGTGACAAAGTGAATCTGAATCTGAAAATGTAGGTCTGGAGTTTACTGTGTGCATGACATACTAATGGTTTGAGAAAAGTCTCTTGTAATGGACAATGTGTTGCACACTAAATTGCGCTTGCGGCTTGCATTCAAGAATTTGCATTTTGAAAGTGACAGAGTGCACATTTGCTGAGGCATGTCCACTTACTAGCTTGAGAGGCACTTCTGCAAATTAATAAGTGATGCTCTTCTGTCTGTGACATATGAGTCTACCTACCTACTGTAATGATTTTGCTGAGATTTGTACCTGACAATAATTCCTTGAATGTTCTCATCTAGTTATCATTATATCATTAACCAAGTATACAGTATAACATTGTATACAGGGTTCAATTTGCTGGGGGGATGGGGAAAATCATACCTTTTACTTTTGATATCAGTATCAGCCCGTCTGGTCATTCATTTTTATCACCGGTGTGGGTGTTGTTTCATCCCTGCTTTTGGTCAGACTAAATTAAATACCTGCATTTCCTTTTGAGAAATTTAGACTGTCTGATATTGATATATTTATGTTTGATAATATCACAATAGATAAACTTAATGAAAAAAATGTTATGGTAACCACATTAACTCATGGTGTCCCTATTTTGGGCATAATTTAAAATATTTTTTTTATTTAGCAAAAATAGCAGCTCTACAAGTTCACAGCGCGTCACGATGCAACGTGTTTTTGCTATTTGTCATCATACAATAAGATCGCCCCCCAGTTTTTTTTCCTTTTTTTTGTACAAATCGAACGTTGAGTATATAAACGGCCACAGAGAGTGTCCATTTTCTCACATCTCAAGTTTGTGGAGCGCTTTGTTAGGAGGGCTGTGCATGACGCTATATGCTGTCTAATCCATTCTCATCATGGTAAGTGAAAGAGCTGATATTTGTGTCGTTTAGTAGAGGCAGTCAATGAGGAAACCACAATGATTTATAGGCCTGGTGCAAATACCCTGCTTCCATTTGACACCTGTTTTACCACCGTAGTTTAATTAAGTCTGTGGCTTCTCCAACAAAATGTCCTGAGTGCTTGGCCATTGTCACTCACACTGTTCTAACTAGGGGAAAAAAAGCTTATGATACTATAAAATACAGATTTATGAGACTTGAAGCATTTAATACCTGCACCTTTTAAGTATTAGAAGGACATGCATAGCTACATGCTTCATGTAACTTAAGCACTTTAACACCTAACCCTCTTTTGGGCATGTCAAATTGGGACATCTTTCGAAAATAGCAGATCTACAAGCTATGTCGCATGACACATTGTGAGCTTGTAGATAGATCTATGTTTGAAACTATTTTGAACATTTTGGCTTAAGGCTTGATTAATGTATCTTTAAAAGAAAATTGAAAAGAAATCAAATATTAAGTTGACTCTAGTTGTTCAAATGACCTTTCCAAATAAAGCATGTACTGTAGATTATCCAGTAGATTGAATGCTCACTACTTTTAATTGTGGCTCAGTGACACGACTAGGTGCTACCTTCTAATACAATTATCTTTGTATGAATTATGTAAAAAAAAATTGCAACCGTATAATTGGTAATAAATATGTTACCTTTTAGACATTCCACTATACTCCATATTAAAATGAAAACATCAGAGACACTAGCTAATTATTTGTGGTATTAAGAACCTCAGAATAAATATAGACCACAAAGTACCATTTCCAGACTAATCACAATCTATCAGAGGTCTTCATGCCTCTGCAGTGTGACAAATGGACCTATCACGCACTAATGAGGTACTAATTGGTGATGGAAAGTAGTGGCAGACAGAAGGATGCCATTCCTGGGTAAGAGGACACAGAAGAGCATGACAAATAATGTTTTTCAGCCCCTAGTTCTGGCTTGACGGCAGACACTTTGAAAGGCTCAAACGCTCCCTCATCAAGAGAGTAGTAATGACTCGCAAGGGGTACCAAATAATAATCAAAAGTGGTTCCAAACGCTGTTGGAATGCTTTGTGGATTTTCTTTTTGTTTTTCCGTTTCAAAGCAGGGCTAGTTAAAGAAAAAGGCACCTTGAGCATCAATCTTTTATATTCTGCAGTGGGGTTGTTAAGGTAGTAATGAAATTACATTGATTGGAATCAACGGGGCGCTCACCGTCTTCCATGGTTTCCAGAGCATACTCTCCAGTTGAGCCCTTGCCCCGCTGCTGAAAGATTGACCGAAAAATTATAATACTAACCCAATGTCAATCCGTTTGGTTGTACTTGTTTGAACATTATTTGAGTTAACTTTGTTTGCTGTTGTAATCACAATTTACAGGACGACATCTGGCATCTATCTGCTTGTAATGCTGTTTAACCTACTGTGCTTCTTTGATGATTAATCATTTGTATCTGCAAAAGCCAGGCCTACCTGGTGATCATCTTTGTAATGAAAACCATACATTGATTATAGTTGCATACAGGTATTGTAGCCTATTTTGTTAAAGTTTTTTTTTCTTGTATTACGGTGCAATAGCTATTTCTCAATAGACATAGGCCTAGCAGCCCGTGTTCAACACGGTCCGTGTTGGTCACGGGGCACGGGTTGATTGGATGTTCTGTTCATGATTTTTGGCATTGTTTTGTAAAATACGCCCCTCCCGCAAACTTTGGAAGCCATATGGCCAATCAGAATCAAATATGAAATATCTTAATGATATATGCCTACTGTAAATTTATCACATAGCTCCAGAGACAATGTGTAGCGATTAGTGTGAATGAATGAAGACAAATTATGTAGTAGTAGTATCAAAAATGGTGTTTTGAAAAAAAAAAATGGCTGAAAATCTAGTTGGTGAGGAAATGAGCGTGGCCTTTCATGATCCAAGGAATACAGATTTACATTGAAAATGTAACGCTGGTATGGCACCACCATTTGTCTCATTAGCGCACACACGTACGCGCGCGCGTACGCACACGGGCAAAAGGATAATCTCCACCTCCTGGCCTTCTGGCCTAGTGGAGATAAAAAACAAGCTGTGAGTGATGAAGTTACACCATTCGCCTAACAACGAACTAGCCAGTGGCACTGCAGGGGCCAGGGGGATGTACTGTTGTGAGTGTCTGTTATCTGCGGCAAACAGGGCTACTCAGAAACATTTCAGATTTTATTTCAGATTTTTCAGAAGATTTTGCATCTATGAAGTGTGGTGAAGCGGTAGCCCCTAGCACACGAGCCTGCCTGCAGGAATTGATTACGGCCAAAGACCATGGGCAGGTGGTATGGGTCATTTCACATCTCTCCTGTGGCCTCCTTGCCACATTCAACCTGGCATCTCTATTTTGGGCATGTAATTATCCGACTATAAAATGAACAAAACTCTTGTCAGTCCATCCATCGGTCCTCCATTATTTTCCTCAGTGGGTTAAAGTGAGGAGGAAGATTTTTCACTTTTCCCAAGTTTTCACTGTTTATAAGCATCATTGCCTCGGTCCATCCAGTCTCATGGACTGGATGGACGGCAATGTCGTGGTTGTACAGGATCTGTTGTTGCGGTCTAGGTCCCATAGCCCATTTGGACGGTGGGTGGAAATGCGGGTATGGACTAGTAGCAGAGCTTTTTTTTTATTGTTCTGAGATAAAGTAAAGATTGAAGATTCTTGACGCATAAAGAGAGTAGAATTATAGGGTTTTGACTCCCCATCATTGACTCTCCATTATTGCCACAATAGCAATAAAATAACTAGAAATAATTATAGAAATAGCCGTAGGAAATAGTACTAAAACAGGCTACCTACAATACAATATCAGTTGCACAATGTAGGTGCCTACAGTATGTTATGTACTGACTGTGTGTCTGTGTCTGTGTCTGTGTGTGTGTGCTGTGAAGACTGAACCAAACCAACACACAAGAGACGGTATTGCAAAAGCCTCAAACAGGCATTTATTCAGAACAACTGCACAGAGTGGGAATGGAGCATCCAAGGTAACTAAACATTAAATAAAACAAATTCCTCCCGAGCCGGGGTATTAGTCCATGCACAATTCAGTATGTTCTAGTTCAAGTCCTATATTGCCTACAACAAAAGGAGAGGCAAAGTATCAGTAGTGCATTTCACCATTATAATAACAACAGGGAAGAATAAGAATAAGTTCTCGCTTACCGCCTCAGTACCCATCCGTTCAAGGAGGAGAGCCAGTGAAGACTGAAGCAGAGTGAGTGCTTTTCTGTAGAGTGGCCTCACCTAGCTGATCAGCGCAGGTGCTCTCAGATCAGGCTGATTGAGGAGGTAACGGGGAAAGTACCTCCCCTCAATGACACGTCCTAGGCTGAGGCGCTGTCCTTGGTGCTGGAGTCTGGACTCTGCCTCTGTCCCACTGCCTCGCCTCGCTGTGGTGCTTACCTGACTGGCGGCCTAGACTCCACAGCGCGCAATTATAAATATATACAGTGTCTGTTGCCTCTGTGGGTTGTTTACATAAAATATATAATGTGTGCAAGGTGCTGTGTGCAGGTCCTGCCTTAATAAACGGCATATGTGTTCAGCTTTGTTTGTGTGATATTGTGTATGCACTTCGTGTGTGTGTGTGTGTGGGGGGGGGTGTTCAGGCAGCAGGCTGTTAGTGTCCATTGTTTATGAGCCTGGTTGCATGGTGTAAAAAGCTGTCCCTGAGGCTGCTGGTTCGGGTATCGTGGCTGCGGTACCACTTGCTTGACAGACAGTAGCAGTTGAAACATTCCTGAGCCTATTCCTATTATAGCTCAAATTTGCTAATGCTGGCTTTTGAGTGGAAAGGTTGCAGTTGCAGTCAAGTGTAGCGTGTTGAGTGTCTGAAGTGAAAGTATTATCCCATCACTTTCTGACACTAAATGCTCACATTTGACATGATGACAAGTGGTGGTGGGCTGGCTCTTGAAGGACCATGCCGTTGTCTATCCACAACTTTGCTCACATATTATTAGACCATTTTGTTCCATAAAAGGCTTTCTTATTTAGTCCACTTTCCACTTGAAAAGGTGTGAAGACTGTGGACATTTTAAACTTGTGAGACATAGAAAATGTAACCTTGTGAAAAACCACAGGGGCCGTTTGTTTTCATTCATATAAATGGACTGCATTTATATAGCACTTTTCTCGAAACGACTTTTCTTCCTTGTATTTCACATTCACCCATTCACACACCGATGTCGGAGGAAACCATGCAAGGCACCAACCTGCTCATCGGGAGCAGTTAGGGGGGTTCAGTGTCTTGCTCAAGGACACTTCGACACCTGGAACCTTCGGATTCCAAGACAGCCGCTCTACCTCCTGAGCCACTGCCGCCCATTTGAGTTACTGTACATTTGTACAACAAGCCAAACGATCTTGAGTAGGATTTGAATACACCTCGTGAAAAAGTATTGCTGCAATGCCGTATTTTTTTCTTGAAGAGGGTTCTCAATGGCACAATAAGTTGTAGTCAATGTTGACAGTTATTCAAGTATGTTTGGTCATTTTTTAATGACTATGGAAAACTGTAAACATACAAAATCTCAAAAAGAAAGCCGTTAATGGAAAAATTACCTATGTTTATGCTACGATATGTGACGGAAGCTGTGAATAAATAGTGACATACTGTAGTCGCTATGATCCTTAGAGATTTTATCAATTACAATACTGACATTGTATTGCTGACAGTACTAATTAAGGTGTTCCATTCATGTCAAACAGAGTCAGGGTGCTGCTATTGTGCGTGCTGATTGATTGAATACATTATTAACAGTTTGCATAGACAAGCACAGGGGAGTACAGTTCAATACAAGGTCTGTTAAGAGGATTTTAAACCCAAGAAAGCACTATGGCTTGTTTCCAAGTTACACTAAAGGAACAGAGCTATACTGTATAATTGGTATCATTAGTAATACCTGTGAAGGACATAACATTACCCTATTACTTAACGTCAATATGGCTGCTGTGAGAAAGATGTATTTCAAATTAATGAAGGTTTAGGCTGGACACACCATGAGATGAATAACTATCACAGTTGCAGCTTCACAGGTTGCTGCCATTAACAGCCTCTTATGAGTATGAATATTTTTCATGGTTACCAATTCTTTATATCAATTAGGCCATGTATGAAATCAGGTCAGGGTGAAATGTAATTTTTCTATAATTTTTATAATAATTTAATTTGAGACTTGCTCGGCAGCTATACTTAACAACATTATTCAATATATTGAATAGTATTTTAGGAATAATATGTGCATATACTGTACACGGCACATCACAGGGAGACAGGTAGGTATTTCAAAATAAGGAAAAGAGGTTGCGCATCAACAATGAATTTTCTCAGTGCTAGACCCAAAATCCAGTAAACACATCAAAAGTAGGAATTAAAAAAATCCCAAAAAGGTACAGTAGCACATCCAAAATGTTTAATCAATGGAGGACAAAGTACTCACATTTCCCCTTTTTTTATTGGCACACACGTGTTTCGGCTATGAGCCTCTTTCTTGCTCAGTCACAGGCACAGTCACATATATACACACACTGTATGCTGGACTATACCCTCTCTCCTCCAGGTTTGGCTCCATTAAACCCTCTTTGCTGTCCTACACACTTTTGTTTCGCATAGTTTTTATTGAAGTGGTAGAACGGTTGTATTAATCAGCCGTTGTATACAATCAACATCAACCGTCTCAGCTACTGAGGAGTCAACAGAGGGATTAGAGTACAATATGCCCCAGCTCACAAAGGCATTCCTTACAATAGATGGGAATCCAATTTCATTTCATATGAAATACATCATTTATATTGTTTCTTTTACACAAACATCAATACAAAGTCATTGTCTCACACTGCACAGCAGATACTTTTTAAGCCAGGGTTGCTGCTAATGGTGTGATATATGTAGACGTTATTCTGACTGCATTTTCAATTGTTTGCTGCTGATGTATCTTGTGGAAATCTTTAGAGGCAAAATATGGATAATGTGAAGTGAAAAATTGCATTGAACAAACTGACCCACCTGCTGCAGCATGTATACCGCATGGCTGCACATACATGTGGCAGCACATCCTGAGATGCTAATGTCTCGGGGAAAAAGATACCTGCCTGGTGCACTACCTTAAATTATTGTAATGCAATTTTTTACCATTGAATGGTGAATTAAAATTCCCAGGAAATGATGTGATTCACAGATTGGCGATATGGAAGTAATGATGCAGTGGGGGGAAAACAAAATGGGAAAGAAATTAAACACACAAAATGTACGCTTCTTGAAATAGAGTGCCAACCTAAGCCTGGCCCCAAGCTGAGGAGATGGAGAATGAATTCTCATTAGCTACCAGTCTAGGCCACGGTCAGTGGATATGTAAATAATCACATTTGGGGAAATATATAAATAAATAGATAATCAGTAGCATGGGAAATTAAAGTCACTGTTCTCAGTATTCTTATCATATCTCGATGTGCCAGTACTTGCCTCGTTTAATATTGCAGGACCAGGAGTTAAATGTTTTGGAAACGGGCCAATGGTCGCAATCCTAGCACTTGATTATGTTATAAAATGTATGCGTATGGAAAGCTACTAAATAATAAATGGCAGTTCATCCCAGGACAATTCATTTCATTTATTTCAAGTCACCTTAATTTAAAAACTTTAGTCAAGTCCAAAGTTTAGTTTACAGAAGGACTTTGGTACAAATTCCAAATGTTATTGCAGAATTCTCGCACAATATTTCACTCTCAATCGAAAACACATAAATCCTAGTGTCCCTATTCTGGATGATCTTCCTGGGAAATTAGCAGATCTACAGTGCGGTTGCAGATCGGCTATTGGCAAATATATTTGGTGTGGAGGGAAAATGGAGAGGCCCAAATATAGAGCCCTGGGAGACCCTGGTTGATATAAGTTATTAAAGGCCCTTCTCAGTTCGATTTTCAGTTGAATATTATTGTTTTGTCATACAGTACAGTACAGCACAATGTTGAGTTTCCTTTGAATTATGGGGTAGCTTAACTGTGGGGTAATGTGCCCTTTATGACACAAAGCCTTTAGACTTCAGTTGATCAGAGGAAAGCATTATAGAGAGGAATGGTTGCTAACAAGCATATGTATGGGCGAATAATATGGGGGCGTTTTACAGTACGAAATAGTAATTATTACAGGGCCAGGGCATGTAATATATCAAAAGCTTGCTGATGGATCAATTATTGTTTGGTTAGAAAACAAAACATTTGTGTATTGCGTAAATCTTCTCAAGTTAAATATCTCTTGAACTATTTGTCAGGTTTGTCCCAAGCCAGGTCAGGTTAGTTCTAAGCAAGTTATGGTACGTGTTCATTACGTTTGTACAGTGCTAGACTGGGAACAAAAATCAGGGTGGAAATAATGTGCCTGGTGGCCTGGTGGAACTAATAAACATGAAAGCACTGACCTTCTTTACCTCAAGGCAATCAGTGTGTGTGTGTGTGTGTGTGTGTGTGTGTGTGTGTGTGTGTGTGTGTGTGTGTGTGTGTGTGTGTGTGTGTGTGTGTGTGTGTGTGTGTGTGTGTGTGTGTGTGTGTGTGTGTGTGTGTGTGTGTGTGTGTGTGTGTGTGTGTGTGTGTGTGTGTGTGTGTGTGTGTCTTTTACAGAGAGTAATGCAGAGTATTCTGATTTGCATCTCTTATCTACTCATATCAACTTTTACATGTGCAATGCATACATAAGTAAGCTTTGTCGGTGTGAAAATGAATTAAAAATAGATTTTGAATATAGATCTCCCAATTTTCCACCCCACATAGTTCGCAAAGAAAAAGTGTTATAATATAACGCTTTTTTATATAAACTTGTGAACTTTCTAACTAGGATTTTGCACATAGACCTGGCATTTTTCAGAAGGACAAAGACTGGATTTGCCAGACAATGTCAGTAAAAAAATCTGGACTGTTAAGCTCTGAGAGAAGCCATCGTCTGCAAAGGGAATAAGATCCTCTATGTCAGACTTGTAAATCTCTGTGAATCACTGCATCATAAATCTGTCAACTTCATAGGAGAAAAGGCGGATGAGGTGCTATCTCATGAGTGACACGTCAATTATGCCCCCTCATTTTACATGTGGACACTTGTCATAAACATTGCTGACCAGCAGGCATCACCTCAACCACATTTTGAATCCAGGCCTAAACACATTTCTCAGGCAGACAAAATGATTGATGAACAGTTCACCTCCCTCGTTGCCTGGGGCTAGGATTACTCCTGACCTGCATAATTCATCCTACCGGTTTGTAATCTTGATCAATTTAACGTTAAGCGACTGATTTAAAGTGAAAAACCTTGAGTCACTGCTAACATGTCACTTCTAACCTCTCTCACACACACACACACACACACACACACACACAGATTATTACAGATGATTACAATTAACGGTAATTACATATATTTAAATGGTTGTGGGTGGCAGGCAATATTGACAAGCATGTATTTCATCAAGGGGACATCACAATAGTCGATGAGACGGCTGATGTCATGGCAACGCACCACATAAAGAACGGCACTAGTATAAAGGTTATTAAAGAAATTGCTGCTGTTTGTAGTTTCTGATCGGTAGGTGAAATGTTGTCTGTCGCTTTGTTTGTACTGCTGACAAGGGGGATGAAGTTCACCAAGGGAAGATTTAGTGACTCAATCCTTCACCTCCTCAACCTTGCCAAACTAAACTCATACTTTTGAGACGTGATGGAATTCTAGTATAAATTTCAGCAGGGCTGTCAAAGCATTTGAGCTGACTGGTACTATAAGATGGACAGGTCCAACAAGGCAGATCTTTTTCTCTTCTTTAGAGGCGTATGCTTTGATTTATAATTGGTTGCAGTGCAACACATTTTGAGCTCGTACTGTAGATCTGTTTATTTTTGGTGATACTTTACAGTATATGTGCGAGTTCCTGTAAGGGTTTGTTCAAACAAAAATATGCAAAATACTAGTACAAGTACTACTACTAATTAAAAGATCCAGACCTACCAACAGAGTGGCTTAGCTGTGTGGTAATAATAGTGGAGCATATTAATTTAACATTGGAGGCTGGTGTGGACACGTCAAAACACAACACACTCTTTTGTGTCTATTTTAATCACCTGTAAATGATGTGTTTGCTATTACTGATCACCAGCGAGGAGTTGTGCAGCATCTTGTGGCTGGGATGACTTACTGTTTGAGCAGAAGTCGACCTCTTGGGATGAAGTATAATTAATATGGTGATGATCTCATATTTTATCCCTGGATTCACATATCCGCTGAGACAGTAATCAGTGACATAAACCAGAGGAGTCAAAAATTACAGTCAGCTGTATGTTGTTTTCAGCTCCATACTCCCATTTGTGCTTAAAGCCCAATTTCTTAATTCAACTGGAAAAGTGCTCTCAGTAGAGCGCAAATCTCTACCAGGAGGCATGTGCCCATTATAAAGACAATGTACACGTACAGTATACTGTATGAAGTCACATTTCTACATACAGCCATGAAAGAGTAGTGCGGCATGTGATTACCAGTAGTCGTCCCTACTGTCTTCCTCCTTCCTCTCTGCCTCTCTCTCTCTCTCTCTCTGTCTCATTCTCTCTCTCTCATTCTCTCTCTCTCTCATTCTCTCTCTCTCTCATTCTCTGTCTCTCATTCTCTCTCTCTCTCATTCTCTCTCTCTCTCTCATACACAGCCTACCACTTTCCAGCTTTCTCTCTGTCTGGGGCATGCAAGTCTAAAACAGCATGGGGTAATGGGGGAAGGGATTTAAGAAGGGTACAATTATATCTGTACAGGGGCAGACTGGGCACAAAAATCTGACTGGGAATTTAAATGACTGTTGCCCCATACTGTATCTGTCCAAAAAGTAAAGTACGTTTACATCTTTCATCTCTTATTTTATTCCTGTGAGTATTTTAGAAGTTAATTTTTGTTTGATATAATGAGCCACATTAATCACTTAATGTCAACAATATCTGCTTGACAGCTAGTGCCAGTGTTGTTACACCAAAATTGGTGACCTATTGAAATATTTGATCCCAGTGGCTGCTACTAAGGTTCAAGACTTATCTGATCCAGTATCTCGGGTGATACTGCTGTGCTCCTGATGGATTGACAAAGCAGCAACCAGTGGAGTCACAGGTTTTGGAGGGCACATACTTTCCATAACTAGCAACCAGCACGATACTGGACAAATTAAACCTTGATTTCTTTATACTGAGAACTTTTTGTGATCGATAGTATACTGTTTAACAAAGCTATTAAATTGATTATGTAGGAGGGGCCTGTCACGTCTGTGTGTGAAAGAGATAAGCCTCTATATAAGTCTATTTAATGTAAACAAACAAACAAACGAGACAGGGCCGGCCCATGAACCATTCACCCCCCCCCCCCCTCCCCGGAAAATAAAGGCCAGTACATGCCCGTGTTTGTAAGTGTTGGGTTTTCGTTTTCCCACACTCGCTTTGCAAGTCCTTCATGAGAGGAAGTAAGAACTTAGCAAAATTGCCCTAAATTGACATAAACATATTTGTAATGACAGTAGGCTATTTTTGCTGTTGTGAGTCTGGCCTCTCAACTGGGACTTGTTCAGAGGACAGGACAAATTGCTAAATGTGGTGATGATTAAACAATGAACCATCTGTTCTGATTTATGTCCCTCAGCTGAAAGTATGTGGTCACTAGTGTCTCCATGGCTGCAGGCTTTGTACAGAGCTCCCGTATTGTATGAAGTCATAGCCTATGGCTGTCAGGAGGGCCAGCAGTTAACATTGACAAAATGGTTCATTTTAAATCAAATAAATCCAAGACAATCTGTGGAAAGCAAAAAGGATCTGTAAAAGGTACAATATTCCTTATGAAATGTGAATTTATTGTACATTAAATGTATTACAATATATATTACAATATATTACAAACAAATCAAGTGTTGACCAGAAATCAAAAAGGGGAATGTGATAAATCAAAACTCCTTTATCACCCCTTGATTTACAAACATGATTAGTTTTTAAGACACACATGCACCGTATATATGTAGGCTACTGTACATATTTCTTTCTTTATGTATTTATTTGTGTGACACTTTTTTCCCTCTGGAACGACGTGGAGTTTTCCAACCTGTTCCCCATCCTGAGAGTTACATGATTAGATTTTTCTTAAATGAAAACGATTGGTAGATTGCTGAAAGTTCATTCAAATTGTATTATTATTTGTTTTACCTTACATTGGCTAACCACTTAAACCCTATATTCTTAGTAAAACGGACTTGAGTTACTACTGTACTTTCCATCTACAGCAAAAGGTTTCGCCAAAAAAGGACAAAGCGTTGCAATGCGTTGTGAGCTTGTAGATCGCCTATTTTTGACTAATGTTCCCCTCAGAATATGGATGCCGGGGTTCAAGTGGTTAAAAAGCACATGAGAAAAAACTAAAGATATGCACTCAGTAGTGTGCAATTCTCCATCAGGAGCCACGGCCTAATAATTACAGCCAGGGCTTAATTTATGCCTGTGTAATTTAAATTTCAAATGTTCCCCTCATTGTCCCTTCCTGCATTGGAAAAGGTCTGTGGATGAAATGAAACCGAGTTACGTACTAGGTAAATCGCCACAACTTAAACACTTTATTATTTGCTGTTAATAGAAAAATGTTTGCGCCCGTGAGCCGGGTGATCTGACTCCTACGCTTACTACGTTATAGAGAACTCCGCAAATAGCACAAAGGCCCTGCCTCCCCCTCATGTCAAAGTAGTTGTCAATGTTTACAACTTGATGAGAGGACATGTGTAAATATCCTTATGGACCCCAAGAGAGAGAGAGAGAGTTTATTTACTCCTGTCAGTAAATAAACAGTAACGTTACGCAGATGCGCATCTCTCTCCAGTAGTCTGTTAACCGAGCTGGGCAGTGCGTATCTGTCTCTGTCCTGTGACTTTGTGCCGGACAAAAGTGCAAAACATTGCTGGTGAAAAAAGCACCTGCTGCGACGTTTATATATAAATGGTGGTTATAAAAGTTATCCCAGCCCCATACTTACTCTAATTTGATAGTTTATTGAATTGCATTATAGGTTTCCTACTTGCCTTCGAATCTATGTAAACATAAAAATGTTATGTACAGCAGAAATGTTTTTGTTACATCTTTCGTGAAAACAGAAGTACCAATATGTAATGTATAGTCACTGTGTGGTCACTGACAGTAATAACGTAGATCACATTTTAGAGAAGTTCATTTTAACAACAACAAAAAAACATGTAGTCTGAGCTACTGTATATTCCTAATTCTCAAATAGACAGGGTCTATGATGAGCGAGAACCATCAGTTTGAACTTTATTCTGTTCTATAGTTTTGAAAAGTGTGTTTTGGCATGGGGTTATATATAGAGTGATGACACACAAAAAGTTACCACTGCTGCAATGCGATCACATACTGTATTATCTAGCACTATAGGAGTGTATACCTATTACCTTGCCACAAATCACTATGAGAATTATTTCCCCCAGATGGTACCCCAAATCTGGGGTCCTGGCTCATCAGACTGGAAGTTTCATTCAATTCAGTGGTAGAGTGACAGACAGGCAAAGGACATACCATAATACGACCCATCACTTGTCCCTGCTGCAAGGTTTGTGCCTTAACATGCTTGAACGATTAAACGTATTTGATGACAGGCATAATAATAGTGGCATTATGTGTTAACACACATGTCTACCTTTTTTCAGTTGAGATGATGTGACAATAGAGTTCTCTACTTGAGGCTTTTCTTTTATCATACCCAGTGCCTGAAGACTATTTGCTATTTGTGTAGCGAACAAAATGTTGTAAAGCAAATCTACAAGCCCACAGTTTGTAGATTGGCTATGTTATAAGTTTTGAATAAGTCTGGGAGAAGAAAGCTCTATAAGTATAAGACAGAGGACAGCACAGCCTATCTACCAATATGTCATTCAGTTAACAACAGGCCAGTGTCCGGTCCAATATCCCCAATATCTAGCGATGGGTATAGCAGCATTAATCACAGGCGAAATGACATACAGTTAAGAGAGGCCATCCATATTCCCAGCTGCATTTTCAAGAGTCTCACACCATACTGTATGTAATTTAATACACTGACACTGGGCCTGCAGTAACCTTGCCAAAGGGATAGAAAGAAATATATTATTAACTTGGACAGGATGAGGTGCCCTCAGATCTATCAACGGCAATCACGGCAACGGCAATCACGGCAAACAGGAGAGTTTTTATTCTAAGCATGAACAGTATGAGAAAAGAACAACAAACAAACCTATTTACTGGCAAACACTTTAACACATTACAACATTTTGTTTTCTGTATTTATTTTATTTGTGAAAATGTGCTTTACCCACACTCTTTCCCATCTTTTCCATTATTTTTTTCCTCTTTTTCTTTTTAACATTGTAAGCACAGGTACACAGCACTCAAGCTTCAATACCACCTCAGTAAACCACATGTCAGTAAGACACTATCTAGACGAGAAATAAGGTTGGCATCTGAAGATGTCTTCCAGCTAAATATATGACAGAAACAGCTCAGGGCATTCTAGTTAAATAGGTGTCATGACCTGTCTTGAGGCACATCAGAACCCAACCACAAACAACCTATCACATAAATAATGTTTAGGGTGACAGACACATAAGAGTGCCATTTAACCCAAGGTTATGCTTTAGCCCTGTGCCCGGGCCTCCACTAACAGTTATAACTCTTCTACCAAGGGCCATAATTTAGAAGCAAATTGCCGTTGCATTTTGTTCAAACCCACACGTCAAGGATTTGTGTGTCTGGAATCATTATCACCGCAGTGCTTCACTATCCTAATGTCTATTGAGTTGAGTTTTTAGTACCATAAAATGACACGACCACTGAGACTGCATATCAAAGAATAACATAGATTTGCCACAAGAATTAGGGTTTTAGAACGTAACGATTATGTTCAGACTGGCAGCCCAAATCCAATTTTTGGCCTATCCAGATTGGAATTTGATTGAGACTGAACAGCAAAAAAACAAAACATAATGGAAGCGGCGAGACACCGCTGTACGACAATGTATGCATTATAAGCATTAATCACGCCTACAGTATGTCATTATCACAGCAACCAATGCAGATCGGTCGACGTGTCTGAATAGGACAGAAATTCCGATTTGATCACTTGCAAATAACAGTGTGGATAGTCAGTCAGGCTGAATTTATAGATTGTCAAATGTATATTGTGTACTTGTGGCCTTCCATTCAATCTCATTCACAGCCACTTTTCCCACCAATGTAACGAATTCTAAAGGCAGCTCCCCACCGCACCGATATCGGCCTATGTTTTCATTCCCACTAACACCTTTTCTCCCAAAGAACATGGATCGTTTTGGTTTCCGTGGTTTTGTCGGCTTTGAGGACGCTATTGTTAAATGAGTTTTGGTTTGTTTCCAGTGGGAAGCGAGAGCACAGAAGTAACTACATTTGATTGGGTAAAGCGCGGCCTGCTTCCTGATCTGAATGCCCGCCCACTTGTAGCTACTGTGCATAGGTTCTCAACGCTGCTACCGACAGATTCAAGCACAGCTCTGAATCTGTTCTTGAGAGATTAATGAATACAAGCCCAAAAGAAGCGACCAGTTTCACCACTTGAGCCCTTTTACTTAAGCTATTTTCAAAAAGAATCTTGAAAGCAAGCCCAAATAAGCAACTACACTTTAGAAACAAGTCCAAACAAAAGCAACCCGCAACTATGGGCTTGTTTTCCTGTGAAGTCACAGACCTGGCAACACTGGCAGGATCAGCTCTACCAGTGAGCTTGCAGACCAGCTCTGCCAGCTCTAACGCATGCGTACAACAATATACGCATCGGCCGACAGTTTGTGCTGAACTAAATTCCAACTTTTGCCAACAGACTGCGACTTCTACTCTACTCTCTGTGTCAGCATAATTATAATCTGAACTATTTGTATGTTGCCCTTATTTTTAGCGCATATCCTTATAAGACCATTTAGACTGGCATCTCTGTTAGAGTGGACTATAAGAACTGTCTGAGATTGGGGCTCAGGAGGCTGTCCGTCCCCCAGGAATTGTCAACACTTCACCCTGACTGCGATATGAATATTTTGAGAGATTTGAGAAGCAAGTTATTTGTCTGAAGTCAGCCTTTAACCCATTCAATCCGGGGACGCATCTCTGTCATTTTAGATTTCTTTGACTTTTTAAAAATAGCAGATATAAAAGCTCACAGCGAGGCACCAAGTGCCGCGCTATGAGCTTGTAGATCTGCTATTTTTTTTTTATTGTGAAAATGTGTGCAAATCTTTGAATATATCTTTTTTTAAACATTTGTATCTCAGATCTTTGCTTCTGGGGGGGGGGGGGGTCCTTGGAACAAAATATTTTACAAATGTTCGCTTTAAAAAATATATATTGAAAGATTTGCACACATTTTCCCGATTTTTCAAAAATAGCAGATCTACAAGCTCATAGCGTGGCACAGAGTGCCACGCTATGAGCTTGTATATCTGCATTTTTTTTCATAGCCAAAGACATCTAAAATGACAGAGATGTGTTCCCGGATTGAATGGCTTAAAAGATGCCGAAAATGAGCGGTTTAAACCTACCTTGGTATGTGTTACTATAGCAGCATCAGCCACTTCACAGCCTCAAGCCTTGAGATGGATGGTGACAGGGAGCTCCACGTGCTGATGAATCACCAACGTGTGGATTCCCTCATCTTCACCTCCTCCAGTTGACAAATGACCTGGGTTGAGATTATGGTGATGGTGATGAGTGGTGGAAGAAGTACTCAGATTATTTTTTACTAAGTAAAAGCAATACCACTATGAATATATATATATATATGTATATGTATATGTATATGTATATGTATATGTATATGTATATGTATATGTATATGTATATGTATATATATATATATATATACATACACACACACACACAATTTGTCAAACTTGAGAAAATGGCTGATTGGCTATTTTCAAACTATAAAATTGCACTTAATGTATGTTTTGTATACATAATAATCGAAATTGACAAAGTAACTTGTAACTAAAGCTGTCAAATAATTGTAATGGTATAAAAGTACAATATTTGCCTCTGAGATGTAGTGGAGAGTAGAAGTAAAGTATCGAAAAATGGAAATACTCATGTCACTTAAGTACAGTACGTGTGTGTGTGTGTGTGTGTGTGTGTGTGTGTGTGTGTGTGTGTGTGTGTGTGTGCGTGTGCGTGTGCGTGTGCGTGTGCGTGTGCGTGTGCGTGTGCGCGTGTGTGTGTGTGTGTGTGTGTGTGTGTGTGAAAGCTTTTATGTAATGAGGAGACTCTCAAAAGGGAAGATGGTGGCAGCGGGGATCACAGGCCATGTGACCCGTCTCAGGGGAAGATGAATGAGTTTGTAACCTTGACAACAGCCAGTCATCACCTGCCAGTGTTACACTCGTCTCCCAATTCATCAGCTGTATATTACACAGGATAGTCCACGGAAAGAACATGTGAGCTGCAATGTTTGTAAGCTGCTTATTGGCTTGCTTTTGGTCAGGACAAATCTAAGCATTCCTGAAGTGCTCGATTTGTAAAAAATGAATAAATCTTAACAATTTAAGCCCTATATACTTAGACATATGACAAATAGTGAAAATAGCCAATCTACACTCTCACAATGTGTTGCAATGTAACGTGTTATGAGCTAGTAGATTGGCTACCTTCGCTATTTTAGAAAACAATTCTAATCCAATTCAACAAGTGCACTACAACATTAAGAGCAAAGTACAAACTTTTTTTAAATTATAATATAAAAATAAATTACACTGCACAAGATACAATATGATAAAATAAAATAAAAAAAGGCACCAGCAAACCAAAAAAAAGTCTTCAGCTTTGATTTACTGTAAAAGAACTAGTCATAGGAGACTTGCAGTTTTCTGGGAGTTTGTTCCAGATATGTGGTGCATAAAAACGGAATGCTGCTTCTCCACACTTATTTCTGACTTTTGGTTCAATTTACACGTTGCTACTGTAATTCCACTGTGTAGAAATTGTTCAAGCCAGAAGCAGCTTTCCTCCTCTCCTGCTGTTATTTAAAAAGAGATAGTCACGCTCTTCAAAATCGATGAATTGGAAGGCTGATTTTGAAATGTTGCTGCTTGCTCTTGTTAGAGATCTGTTTTCCAAAAATAATATACCTCTCTACTTCAGTGAACATACAGGACAAATAATAATAATAATAAACTTTATTTGTATAGCACCTTTCATGAAATGACATGCAGCTCAAAGTGCTTTACAGAGCAAGAATACAATTACAGTTACAAACTAGAAAAAGTGCTCCTCGGAGCACAGGTCTCCGCCAGGTCAGGTAGGTTATCGTGGCCTCCTGGTGGCGCTATAATAGGCCAATGTGAAAAGGGTGCCATTTCTTCTTAGGCCTTGCACGGCAATCGGACACTGCATTCATGATTTGAGGCATGTTTTGCTAAATTAGACCTGCTGGTGGCGCTATAACAGGCCAATGTTAAAAGGGTGGCATTTGCTCCTCAACATATTGTGAATCTGCGTGCAAAGTTTGACCGCAATCGGATGCTGCATTCATGATTTGCAGCATTTTGTTCAAAACAAGCCACTACTGCAAACTTTAGATGTCAATCTTAGCCAATCAGGATGGAATGTCAAACACATCCGTCTTGACCACATGACTATAGAGATCATGTGTACCGATTTGCGTGAAATTTGGATCAAATCAGAAGGAGTAATATACAAAAATGTGTTTTACATAAGTCGGCCTCCTGGTGGCGCTCTAAAAGGCAGATGTGAAAAATGCAGGGCAAGGGTTTTTCCTTGACCTCTAGGGAGTGCGCTTACAAAGTTTTACACAGATCGGTGCAGTTATAGGTAAAAACACGAATGGGCCTGTTATAGCGCCACCATGTGGCTGATTTGAACATTTTCAAGTGGCATTTCTTCCTCGGCATAGTGGGAATATGCATGCACAATTTCAAGGAAATTGCATGCTGTGTTCATGATTTGAGGCATTTTGTTCAAAACTGAGCACTCCTGCAAACTTTGGAAGCCATTTTTAGCCAATCAGGATGTAATATGAAAAATGTGAAAGACCCGTTTCGTTTAATGACTATAGAGATACAGTGTACCGATTTACGGGATTTTTGGACAAAATCTGTAGGAGTACTGTCAAAAAATATGTTTTGCACAAATCGGCCTCCTGGTGGCGCTATAAAAGGCCCTTGTGAAAAATGTGGGGCAGAGGTTCTGCTGTGGCATCCAGGGAGTGTGTGTGCACAGTTTCACTGCGAGCAAGCCAACGGTGCCGGAGATTAGCTGTCCACAGACAGAATGACGGACACACACACGGACGGACGGACGGACAGGGGGCAAAACATACTCTCTCGCCATGCCTTTCGGCCTGGCGGAGACAATAATTTAACAATAAAGCAAATAAGAAAAGCAGAAGCATAAAACACATTAAAAATGTTGAAGTACATGGAATTATGGAATGCCCCAAGTGTATATATGCCGTGTATTGTACAGTAATATGAAGGCACTTGCTAGACTGTAATGTGATGAGATCATTTGTCAAAAGGGAAATATCTTGATCCATGTGTTATGGCGTGAAATTGAGCAGTGACAGGTTCTAATTTGTCATCATCCAATCACTGATTACAGAGTGTGATCAATGGACTCTTTTAGTGTCTTTGACTTCACCTGAATAAAAATGAAAGGCCTTTGTTAAGCCTCATCAGTGATTGCAGCTATTGATTTATCATTTGTCCCTTCCCCTAAATACTTGGACACACTGCCACTCCCAATAATGAGACACAAGCAGCCACATCCCATCCACCTGCTTTCCCCAAATCCCCTAAGTACTTAGGAGCTGAGGCTTTTTGACATGGCAATCTTTCCTCAAGTCTATTAGGCCTAGTTCACACCAAAGATTCGCAATGAGACGAAACCGTTCTAAGCCCTGGTATTTATATTTTGTTGTACGATGGTGTTGCACGTGAAAATGGCCAAGATCACAATGTGTCGCAGATGTGACGCATTGAGAGAAGTCTACACTGCAGTTGTTCTCAAACTTTTTCATGTCAAGGAGCCCCAAATTAATATGTGCCAGGGACACCCATACAATAATTGTGTTGTTAAAACGTTTACAAAAATATTCCCAAAAATATTCCAAATGTTTAAAGTTTTTCAAGATTTTTTTAAGATAGCTGATCTACAAGCTCACAACGCATTCCATCACGACGCGTCGTGAGCTTGTAAATAGTGTATTTTCAAATAGCTGATGTATAAAGGGTTAAACTGGTTAAACTGATTTTAATGCTATATTAACTAATCGAGCTGGGGATCCCCTGGAACCCCCTCAATTACCCCTGGGGGTCCCCGGACCCCACTTTGAGAACCATTGTTATACTGTATGTCCGAACAGAGGTAGCAGGTTTGTGTGTGTTATCACACTTATTACTGCGCCCCTTTGTTGTAGCCTAGTGAATTAATATATTCAAAATCTGCAACCTCCAAATTCCCAATTTTGGACAGTTTCAAGCCTTTATTTGATAGTGAGAGAGAGGAAATGGCAGGAGAGGGACATGGGGAAGGACATGCAGCAAAGGGCCCAGGGTTGGATTTGAACACTGGCCGGCTGTGCATGAACTGAGCCTTAATGTAATGGAATGCACTATGCACTCTGAGCCACTGTGGTGCTCCACCCTTCCAATTCTTAGTATATAAAAACGCAGTTAGGTGTCAAATGGGGGAAAGGCGTATAAAAGCCTTTAGAGTTGCCTTAGGGAATCAGTCAACGTTTTAAATTGAACAGAAGCAGAGTTTTCCAGAACATAGACCCTTTATTATAAAAGGTACAAAGTGGTCTAAACTCTCTAGAGATGGATGGTGACAGGGAGCTCCACGTGCTGATGAATCACCAACGTGTGGATTCCCTCATCTTCACCTCCTCCAGTTGACAAATGACCTGGGTTGAGATTATGGTAATGAGTGGTGGAAGAAGTACTATTTACTAAGTAAAAGCAATACCACAATATAAAATATATACATATATATACTCTGTTACAAGTAAAAGGTTTGTAGGCTATTGACATTTTTCTTAAGTAAAAGTACAAAAGTATTGGCATGAAAATATACGTACAATACCAAAGTAGAAGTAGAAATTTCTGAAAAAAGGCTGATTGGCTATTTTCAAATAGATAATATTAAATAGCATTTAATGTATGTTTTGTAATAATAATCTAAATTGGCAAAGTAACTTGTAACTAAAGCTGTCAAATAATTGTAGTGGTATAAAAGTACAATATTTGCCTCTGAGATGTAGTGGAGAGTAGAAGTATAAAGTATCGAAAAATGGAAATACTCATGTCACTTAAGTACAGTACTTGAGTAAATATACCTACAGTACTTACTTTAAAAGAAGCAGAGTTTTCCAGAACATAGCGCCTTTGTCATAAAGGGTACAAAGTGGTCTAAACTCTCTCGCACTCGTGTTAAGCTGACTTTGTATTACTAAACGTAAACTCCACTGCTGTGGCACCCAGCTAGGCCAGAGTATAATAATATAAGAGTATAAGCAAATATTAGGTCAGAAGTAGAACTGCACATTCACCAACCCCAATAGTGTGTCCCTCTCCTTAACAGGGTGAGAGGCACTGTGAGACTCTCAAGAAAGCATTGTCAGGATTTGACAGAAGGCCAGAAGGGGTTTGTGATTCTGTCGTAACCTCTCTGCCATAAATGTTCTATACAGCAAAGAGGGCCATTATCAACATGAAGCTGTCACTAGTGCTACTATAACGGTCTCGGTTGGTTTTTGTATAGAAATGTAATTATAACGATACAATTACTTTTTAAGTAATGAATAAGTTGTGTTAATAATTTGCATATAAAAAGGAGTTTAGACATAGCCTTTCGTACCATCACCAATACTGTAAGTAGCAAGGTCCATATACCGGATACGTTATCCCTATATACGTTGTCATACGAGGAATAGTGAAAATAGCCGATCTACACCAATTTTTACTAGTTTTGAAAATGTTTTTGTACATCTTAAAAACTAAATCTCCTATAATGACATTGGAACTCTTGACTGACACATGAATGAATATAAACAATGCAAGGTGATGAATACTGATGGGTTAAGCGAGAAGAAACAGCAGCAATCTGTATTGTGTAAGAACTTAGTTGACAGCAGCTCAGTGCCAACATCTACAACATCCATACTGAAGGTTAATGCCAATGCGATTTTAGATGTCAATGTCACAGAAATCACTCTTGAGTGCTTACAGGGTCCGTGTACGTTCTGGCAGTTGCATCTTACCGTTGAATTTAAAGTCATTTATTTCTTTGTTTCAATAAAAAAAAGGAAAACACCCGTAACCGGATTCAATTTGGGTTTGCAGTAGAAAATAAAAAAGGGCAGTAACGGACCAATTTTGACTTTCAATTCAAAGGTATGATGCAACGTACACGGACCTCACAGGGTATCTGTTTTTAATTATCAGTCTTACTTAGCATAGATTGTAGTAAGAAGGCATTTTTAGTTACCGGCAAGTATGCAGTATCTGATCAAAAGTCTTATTTATTTCTCAAATGGACATATGAGTTATGTTTTGGAAAACTGTTTTGATTATTATTGAATTACTGTACATTAAACCTATGCCGCATTAAGAATTATTGCAGTTCAGGTCTACAAATATACATTTTGCATTTCATAATGACTTTTCATTCCTGTGAATGAACTGCTGTCTCATTGATTTGATAGCATGGGTGTGTAAATGCTCAAATGAAATATTGTTGCTGTCGGGTGGACAACCTTCCTTGTATGTCCAAAACTGTTACTTTTCAGCTAGCTCTTGTTTATACTTTTCATTAGTCAAACATTTATAAAACCAACAGACTCAGTTCTTTAAAATAGCTTCGCATTTTGATGCATTGTGATCTTGTAGATCTGCTATTTTTGTGCAACACTGTCTTAGGTATGTGTATATATGTGTAAGTAATAAGGATAAAATATGGCTTGAGTGGTTAAAGGATGACCAATAGAAAAAACATAGATTAGACTGATTAGAGATACAAGGTAAGGTTTCTGCTCGACAGTGCCAATATATTAAGTCACTTGACCCCATTTTGACCAGGCTGTGACCGTACACACATTAGAAAAAAAAGAATGCAAAAAACTATGCAATGGCACTTTTCAAGCGAGTGGAGTCATGATCAGTCTGTTCTCATTCTTGTGTAACGTATGTTCAAACTGTAGCAAAACAATCTTTTCAGTATAAGTTTGAGTTTTATCATGTAAAATACAGTCAAAACCTGCATAACATGATATCATTCTTCATAAAGTAAGTTTCCCACCAGACAGAATTTCATCATATGTCAGGAAAACATACTCTAGCTTGATAGCTTGATACCTGAAATAGTTGCACTTCCGTTTCCAATCCCAACTCATTTGATTGGGTGAATCAATTTGAAGCAGCCATCTTCATGTTCCAGCAGACTCCAGGAAATGAAAATAAACAAACATTTCCCAGGTGACAGTAAGGATGGTGCCTAGTTGAATTTGACAGGCCTTCTCAGAATGAATAGGGCACCAGTAGACCGGAGACAGGCACTGTTGTTTCTTATTGGGTGACAGCTAGAACCAGCTTGTTTTTCTACTTGCTCCTCTTCTGCTTCGATGCTTGGAAATTGTGATTTAACCAACCGAGAATCCAGGAGCAGACTTTTTTTCCTTGTATACTGTATATTTTTGCCATTTACATATCTACAAGTGGAAGATCTGGCCAAAGCAATGTGAGATAAACCAGAGTGGCGTCCCCGATTGTCTTTTATCTCAACTGCGGTGTTGATGTGATTAGATAGTGTAGATGTGATTAGTTAATGTATGCGCGTGGTAGTACAATCAAACTTTATTTATAGAGCACATTTCAAAACAACTGTTGTTGACCAAAGTGCTGTACAAATGAAAAGAAAGCATGCATTACACCAATGAATGACAAAAGGCAAGGGTTAAAGCCACAATACGCAGCAGGAGGACAATGACAACTATAAGTGACGGCGGACAGGTAGAAAAAATATAGTATACTGTATGTACTGGATAAAGATATATGTACATATACACATTCACATACAGTATATGTACATACTGCACATATCTATATAGCTATACATATGTGTATACTGTATAGTGTAACCATTCAAACCCTCTATATTTATACTTAGTTGACCTGTACTTGGTCTGCTCTTTTTACCCCTCTACAACAACACATCCCTTCATTGGAAATATCTGTGACGTGTTGTGAGCTTGTAGATCGGTTATTTTTGCCAAGTGTACACCCCCAGAAGAGGGATGATAGGGTTCAAGTGGTTAAAATCTTTGCACGTGCCCTGTTTGTCCTCTGTAACAAACCAATAAAAATAGCCCCGGTCTTCGGACGTGTCACTTAGTTAGGGTTAGTGTTTCTGAAGGTAATCTATCTATTGATCTTTCTGTGCTATTTAGATGAATGTTGTAAGGCTATACAGAACTGTATGTGAGTGTTGAAGGTCAATAATGACATTCTACCAAATGAACCAGTCAGTAACTTAACAGATCTACTGTCATTTAATTTGTCCACCAATTCCTTTCTTAAAAATGGTGTGAGGACATTTGGTAAGGACAGTATGTATTTAATGTAGTGACAGCTGAGAGTTGTAATGCTGTGTGTGTGTGTGTGTGTGTGTGTGTGTGTGTGTGTGTGTGTGTGTGTGTGTGTGTGTGTGTGTGTGTGTGTGTGTGTGTGTGTGTGTGTGTGTGTGTGTGTGTGTGTGTGTGTGTGTGTGTGTGTGTGTGTGTGTGTGTGTGTGTGTGTGTGTGTCTGTCGCGCGCGTGTTGTCTTGTAGATTGGCTATTTGTGGAGTACGATGGCACCCAACAAGTTATACATGGGGCATAAGTGGGAAACGTCAGTCAGTAATGACTCTACTGCAAATCATCACCAGTGGACATTTATCATTTCCTCACACTCACAAGGAGCATATGGTCTGGCTGAGCCAAACCCTGGGGATATGTAATATTAAGCTTTTACACAAGATCACTGAAGGTCTATTTATTGAAAGGTTTTTGATGGATGAACAAAAAACTTTCCTGATCTCAACAGATCAATTAAAGTTAATCGGCTGCTAGTTATTTAAGGCCTTAGCTCATTCAGAGCTGATTGACTGTTCATGGAGATTTCCCAAACACATTAAGTGATATGAAGCCTGCCTTGAATTAGGTAATAACAACATTCAAATTCAATTACCTGAATTGCTACCAAGAGGACTTTCTTAAATTGTTGCTTAATTAAAATTCTATTGCACAGCAAAAACGAAAGCTACTGAACTATACATAATGAGAAAGCACATATACAGTTCTCATAAAATACGCTGATTGAATAAAAACATTTCCTTGCCTTTGGGGGATTATTGGAACGGATGTTTCAGGGTGATGTACCGTTATTGTATACAATTAAAATTCATACTGGTAGGACATGCTTTTTAGCATGTATGTACTGTGGTTCATTATTAGACCCTGCTTGCACTTGAACCTATAGCATGCATATTCTGGAGGGAACATTTGCCAAAAAAATGCTGATCTACAAGTGGTTAAGAGGCCCGTTTTTAAGAGTCTGTAGGCACGCTGGTAAGGTATAGTGGCCTTTCAATGCAAAGTTGCATTAATGTTTTATCAAAGATTTTAAAAAAGAATCATTGTTGAAAAAAGAATTCAACAATGAAAACTATATAAACGTGCAACCATCATACATTATCACTTAAAAAAAAAATCGTGTCCATTTTATTCCATTAAAACTCAAATTGCCTTGACAAATCATGGTTGACTAAGGCCTCTCTCTACCTTCTACCTGTGTGCAGCCAAACATAATTATGTAAACAGTGCACCCAGTTTTTAAAATATGAGTGCTCCAAGAACAAAATGTCATAAATTAAATATTATGGGCATGGACTGAATGAATTAAACATACTCGATAATCCCAGTGTGTACCTTTAAGAAGCTGTAATTAGATTGAAAAGTTTGTGCTCAAGCAGCGGGAGAGGAAGAACAGGGCTGCTCTGTCCTGTAAGCAAAACAGCATGATGGTGTGTGTCCCCCTGGAGGACATTCATACTGAGAATGTAGTAATAGTTAAAATACCTCTTCATTCTGCTGTTATTTACCTGACTGGAGTATTGAATGCAACACAGAGCTATTACCTCCAAGGACACAAAGTAATCATGTTATATATGAGACGTGTCATTGCATCTCCCCAGGGTTATAACATTTATTATTTACAACAAAAGGTTACAGCACTATGATGAGTGCAGAATATGCATGATTAAACTTAACAAATGACTCAGAGGTCAAATGGTAAGTATTTGATATTTTCTTTTATGTATACTGTGTATTTGATAGAAAATAAGTTAATTCATGATTATTCCTACCACCGTTTTATTAGAAGCAGATTGAGGAGAAGATGAAATTAAATTAAATTAAACATGTCACTGCAGTCTGCAAAGCTTCGCCAGCCGTTGTCCACGGTTATCAGAGTGTGCCAAAAGGATCCGTTCCGGATAGATTTCACTCTCATTCCTTTTTTTTTTTTTTACCTTTTATTTAACCAGGGAAGGTTCACTGAGCATGAGTGCTCTCTTTCAGAAACACTCCACTTCACAGTCACACAGTTATACACATTGACACCTGGGAGCTGCCCAGTGCAAACACCCCTTTCATACTGTCGGCCATTCAGCAGCTTCACTGGAGCAGATGGGGGTTCAATGATTTGCTATGGGCACCAAAGGCACAAGATGGGGTGTTGAGGGAGTGCTGGTTATTCACTTCCCCAGCCAGATTTTTCATGCCAGTCTGGAGGATCAAACCCGAAACCTTCCGGTTTACAGTACACCGTTTGGAGAAGGTCCAATTATTCGAGACTATTTGTCCTGAATGCAAAAATCAAACTGGTTCTTACATCCATGTAGTGTACGTGTATGTCCAGTAATTCAAGTGTTCTGTTGTTGTTCTATCTCTAAGATTGGTTCTGTTGAGAAATAGATGAGATTAACACTCTAGTAGATTGTGGAGTTGCACTCTAATTCCCTATTATAAAATAAACTATTCAGAGTTACAGACCAAATATCAAATGTCGCTACTTCAACGACTGTAGAGTCTAACACCGTAAAAATACAAAACATGGTATCATCGTACATTGTTATTGTTAATTATTCTTGTACAGGTATCATTAGTACATTGAAGTTAGTTTGAGGCGACAGATTTTTTTCTCTCTGGATTTGTGCGACATGAGGTGGATAAAAGGTGTTTCCCCTTGAAGTTAATTAAGTTCCTTGCATGATCAGTTCCGTTGAATTGATAGCCAAACTCACAAAATGGAGCTTGAATGAAGGGCTAGGATCCGCAGGGATCTCATAGTCAATTATCTACTGTCTGTGCTACTTGGAATGGTTCACTCCTTACCGATCATTTCCATTGCCTGTGACAGAATGATTGCCTGTCCCATGGCAGGGGGCTGTCACTGTGTGTTACAGAATGTGTGGCTGGCTGGTGTGTTAAATGCCAGTTGATATCTTCAGAGAAGTGTCCTGTCACAGGCAATGGCAGTATCCCACACCTAACACAGCTGCAACCATAACAGATTCAAAACCTATTCCATCTCTGCCCCCCCCCTCTCTCCCTCTCCCTCTCTCTCTCTCTCTCTCTCTCTCTCTCTCTCTCTCTCTCTACAAATAACAAAGGAGTTATACTTAATAAAGTTCATGAAGTTCATCAAATCTTCTCTACATTCCCTACAGTAGCAAAGTTTTAAAATGATCTTAAGTCATGGCTTCATGTTAACATTAACTGGTCATAGTTACATTCTTATCCTGGATAGCCCACTTCTGTTTTGGATATAATAGTACTCTTATTGTACCTCTTTACAGTATATTGTTCCAAGCTGCATGTACAGTATAAGGATTCCATTTCTTAGCTTTATGGTTGTTTGTACAGCATGTTGCGTGTTGTTTTATGTATCACATGTGGACCCCAATGGAATCGAGCTTGGCATTTTTGAATGGTGACACTGTTGTGATTTTAAAATGGCCAATAAAGTATTCTATTCTATAATAGGTGAGTTATTACAGCATGTGGGCTGGTTTTGCTGTGATCAATTGGGTTGGTTGAAGATGTCTTGTCTTTGACCTATAGAGTAATTTATCATAGACGAACATGACTTCAGTGAGCAAGCATACATACTTTAGAACTCTGTCACTTGTGGATACAACTTAATGGCGGAGCCAGATGTTCATTTAACAAGCACCATTGACTTTTGCCTCAGAGAGCAGCAGCTAAAGTGGTAATTACCATCTGTTGAGGACCATAGCTGTGTATTCATTTGTAAAAGGGAGCATGTGGTTTTTAACATTGCAACATACAGTATAGTACCATGATCAGTATCAAAGCTGGCCTTAGACGACCTACCTGAAGGGCTATGAGGAGAATTTGATTAGCAGTGTTTTACACTTGCCATTGAGTTGTAGAATCTACAAATGCCTTCAAAATCAGTAGTTCTCAAACCAAGATTTTTCAAAAATGGTCAAAAATAGCATTTGTAGAAGCTTGAGCTTGTATATCTGCTATTTTTGAATAGCCAACGTATAAAATCTAAAGTGATGCTTTCCCGGGCCGGTATTAATGGGTTAACATTTCAATCCAAACTGGACTGTATCTGTCCTCACATTTGTTGAAAACCTCTGTTTAGTAGAGATAGTAAAGTGCCACATGAAGGAGACTCTGTGCAAAGACAGAATTGCTCAGCAGCGCCAACTCCAAGCCAACAGTTTTCATAAAAACAACTGAGCGTGACAGAGCATCCACAGTGTATTTGTGTGACATTGCTCAAATGCAGGCCTGGTTCAAACAACACTGTGGCAGTGGTCAAACTGAATGTCACACCATTAGTTTGTTCCCCCCTCACTCGCATACCAGTAATTATCTGTGTAAAACTAGGGCACATCACAGTCAGTAATCCATTTTAGTCTGTATCATTGTTTGCATTTGCCATTGTGTACCGGGACTTGCGTCATGGGCGCCACATGTCCTCACTGACTTTTTACAGAATTTGCTTTCATCCATCATAATGTGCACATGGATTAGATGGGACAGGTATTGTGATTGCTGCGGCCAAGGTTGTCCTTTCTTCTGTGACTTTCATTCCAGTCATGGCAGCGTCTGCGTTTCAGGAAATATATAAATATATATAAATGCCTCATATTCAGTGAAATAATATTAATAATAATAATAATAATACAATATGACATTTCACTATTAACTCCTCAGGGCACAGTACCATCCTTGTGATGGTTAGTATTAACCACTTAAACCGGTCTGTACTTGGTCCCCTCCTTTTCTGAATTGTCGCCCCCAGAATAGGGCCGCTTCATGTGGTTGATTATGGATCATTGTGTGCTCCATTTGTGAATGTGCCCACACTAATAATGAGGTCCACCTACCTACTGTACTTGCCTAGTGGCTGTCCAGTAAATGCAGCCTTGTCTTTGATATTGCGCAGTGTTTGCGCTGGACACACTAATTGGTGTGTGAGAGGCTTTAACTTTGATCGTCCCAGTGGCACTGTGGCTCTCCCTTTCTCAAGAGAAAATAAATACATAAATACATCATCACATATTGCATCATCGGTGTGTATGTTTGGGGCCTGCAGTGGCGTAAAGGCTAGAGGAGCGAACTTGTGAAAAAATCTCCTGGATCGGCAGGGAAAATCTGTGTGGGGTATGGGAATGGGGTATGGGAATCCCTCACTCAACACCTACCGCTCTATTCTGGGCAAATCTAAAGCCGCACCCGTTAACCATTACCCGTTATTTTCTACCCATTATCCGTTAAATACGGATAAGGGAGCTGGCACTGTCCCTAAACGCTATCCTGCACTTTCTATACCCGATCTGCATTACATGACTCCGTTATTTGCGGGGTGTGGTCGTGGGCGTGTTGTTGCTATATCCCCAAAATAATTGCTATTCTGCCCACACACCTTTGGGAAAGCGCACAGCGGATTCTAAAACCACCCGCAAGAGCGCTCAGGCTGCAATGGATTCCTGGAGACGGCCAGGACGCACAGCGCGGCACCTCTCTCTACTAGGCTATTATTGTCAACAAATCTCTGATTCTAATTTTCCTATAATCAGCAGAAGGGAGGGTGTCAATTCCTTGTGTCAATTGTGTTTATATAAGATGATAGTCTATTCAAAGAAGAAAATGTGTGCGTTGCGCTGACTGCAATGCTCTCCAAATTCAACACGTCAGTTTTATTCATCGCTTATGCAGGAAATGATGAACTGATTACAAAAATATAAAATTCTCTCTAATCAGTAACATGTGCCGCAGTCTTCTCTTAAAGGTAATGGCATCTGGCACGCTGATTGGTTTTAATAATAAACATAATAATAAACTTTATTTATATAGCACTTTTCAAAAACAGGTTTACAAAGTGCTTAACAATACAAATACAATACATACACAGGGAATATAAAGGCAATTCAATGATGTAAAATGTAAAAACAAAGGAACCATACCAAAATAATAAGACCAAAAATAAGAGTGAAAGCAGAGAAATAGCTGACTATTCCTTCTAGCTAAAGGCCATTCTAAAGTAATGAGTTTTTAAAAGGTTTTTAAACGTTTTATCATTGTAACGCCCAAACCACACCTATGCATAATCTAACAGGTAGTGCAGGTGTTTTGTGGGTAAGGCAGGTGTCCCAGAATAGCAACTTTTGCGGGGGAACGCCCCTTGCCTAGTCCTATATCCTATATTAGTGGCTTTAGCAACTTCGGCCCAGAATATAGGGCCCTTGAGCAAGGCACTGAACCTGTTCCAGTGGAGCTGCTCAGTGGACAACGTGTATAAAATTGTGTTTGTACTGGGCAGCTCCCAGATGTGAATATGTGCAACATGTGTGAGGGTGAAGCAGAGTGTAACATTGTTTTTTCTTCTTTTTTTATGGCATGCTACAGCCTACCTTATAAACCTTTTCAGTTGGTGTGACTCTGTTGTCTTTTGAAATAATACTGAACGGTGATGGCGTAAATTAGTTTTGTTCATACAAGCAGAAGAAATAGCATTGCAAAAGTTCATCCAAATCTGTTATACTGTACTAAGTGAAGTCAAATCGAAGGCATAAACTTTCCAGAAGTTATATATCGTCAGTGTCCAGCCGGGACCAGCTAACTCCATTTTCAGTTTTTTTTATTTTTTTTCATAAATCAACGCTATTGAACCCCCTCTACATCTGTGTAAAAAAAAAATTAATAATAACATATGCAAAGTATTAAAAAGCGCCTCTGACGAAAACTCCTAACTCCATTGGACCCTCAAACTGTCCGTCAAAAACAAACAACTCCCCCCTCCTCTCAGGCTCTCGAGAAGCTCTGCTCTGTATGAGGCAGACAGGGAGAAGATTTTTCAATGCTTTTGGGAGAACATAAACTGGGAAGAGAAGAGAATGTATGTGCAAGGTTTGATAGATGTCACCCCAGTAAAGAGGAGAAGGGTGTCTTCACAAAGGTCATCTGCTCGTGTTTTCTTTTTAAATGTTAATGGACAGAGAATGAGTGTGTGCAGGAGTTTGTTTCAAACATCTCCAAGAGCTCAAGGAGATCATGCCAAAAGACTTTCACAGCTTTTATGACAATCTAAAGCACTAAGAAACACCCACCACACACACGCAACACACAACACACAACAGTGTGATAATAAAATGTTGATAGGTATATGATAGGTAAATTCAACTGTGGTTGTTATTGTTAGTGCAGTAGGCTACAGATTTGACAGATTAAAATTTTCATGAATGTATTTATATGCCATTTATTTATTGTTGGTGTGCCATGATCGCTTTTGTTAAATACATGATTGAGTATCGAGGCAGAATTGTTTGTTGCACTCAACTGTAGAAGAACAACAGTGGTACAGTTAGTAACAGTTAGATCCATGGTTGTTTACAATGCATGTTAAAATAAAAGTTGTTTAAGTACAGAATTCAGCTTGATCTATAGTATATGAGGATGGCGCTCACCATAAATAGCTGATCTCCAAGCTCACAATGCGTTGTGATGTGTTGTGAGCTTTGAGATCCATTGCCAGCTGTTCTTATCAATGATGGACAAAACCTCCTAACTCCACTTGCACTGGATTTGGGTAAAGTGGTGATAATATAATGACACATGCAAGTATCTGATAATATATAAAGTCACAATACCAAGTTTGATGAGGCAGTATTGCTTTGTTTTAAAAATATAAGGTTTTCTTCATTTTCTGAAAAATTGATATTTTGTTTTTCATTTCCTGAACAATTACCATTTTGGATTTAGCTGGTTCCGGCCGAACAGCAGAGATATATTCATTGTGTGCCCCTTTCTTGATCAAACAAAAGGTTTAAACTTTGTTTTGGGTGAAGGGATGTCGATCCTTTTCTCTGCAAGAGGATGAGAGAGTGTCAGAGCAGTGTTTCCCAAATACAGGGTCACGACCCAGTTTGCGTATCACACACGCTTTTATGGGTCATAAAATCTTTACACACACACAGACAGACAGACAGACAGACAGAAAATTTTCTTAGCTGAACTACACGCTATTTTTGAAATAGTGCTTGTGTGGTTAATTCTTCAAGTATATTTGTCAGTTTGGGAAGACACCAAATTTCTGTTTTAGGTCTCGAGCTGAAAAGGTTTGGGAAACACTGCACCAAGAGCCCTGCTCTGTAGACCCATGCAGGGTTATCTCATGCTACCCATAGCCCTCCATTCTTGGCAATAGGAAAAAGCTGTCGGAACATAATTTTGTCTCTACTTTGCTGTAGTGATTAAAGCAGCATTTTATCCTCAGGTGGCTCATGAACTGGTGTACTGTATAAAATATTTAAAAGCTTCAAAATGTGGGGGGATGCACATGCACCTTAAATTTATCCTCCGTTTATGGTCTGCAGTAGTTGGTAGTGACTAATGGCCAGATTGCTAAAACCCATCTGGTGTAATTACCCATGTGCGAATAACATTTAGGTATTTCTCCAGGTGCAGCCATATTTGAGAGATGCAGGGGAAGTTGAAAGCCTCTAGGCTTATGGATTACATCAAGTATTACTGTAAATAAAAATTGCCTGGAACTTTCAGTTCCATTTTGGCCTTTGAGGTAAAGAAATTTTATTCTTCTGTACGTTTTTTTTCACAAAACGAAGTGAAGTATACCTAGTCAAAACCCACCTTGACCCGGTTCCCTAAATGGACACAAAATATTTTCTTTGTGCTGATTATTATGAATATTGATTATTAAATATGTCTGAGGCAGATATTTGCCCTGATGTCAACTATTATTCTCAAATGAACTATCTTGATTTGTATAAACCTTTATTTAGTCAGCGGATTTCTTCTATTTTAAGTTCTGTTCATTCAAACCAATAACCACATGAACTCCAGTGTCAATATTCTGGGCATGTCATGTCAATGGGCGAACATTCTGCAAAATTGGCAGATCTACAAGCTCGCAGTAGATGTAGATGGTCTATTTTCGGCAAAGAGATTTGATGTAGAGGGGGGAAAAAGAGAGAACCAAGTATAGACCTCTGGGGGGTCAAAGTATATAGGATTAAGTGGTTAATTTGCCCTGTGACCAATTGGCCTATGCTGTTGGATGTTAGTTAACCACAAACAAGAGAAGAGGCTGTTCATGTCAGTTTTCTACTGAGATGGGATCCATATGTTTACGGTTTTATGGAGTAGGCTATAGCCATATTTCCTGGTTTATGGTCCTATGAAACTCAGTGGGTAAAATGTACCCTAGTCAAAAACTCCTATAGGATATGATAAAAATGTTTTAATCCTATTGGATTTTTTTCTTATAGGATTATTATCCTATGTATACTACAGTAACACATATATGTTACTGTAGTATACTGCACCAAAAAGGCTATAATGATGATGACATTGGGACCAAAATAGGGACCAAATAGGGACCATAGTGCAATATTTGTATTATTGTACTGTACTATAATAATAACGTAATAATGTTTTCGACATACAAGGTTTCTGCCCAACAGTGACGATATATTGACACATTTTGAAAACTAAGGCAAAGAAGAAACATTGTACAGTCATTTCAAAACATTTCCATTTTGTTTTTTTGTTAATAAAAACAAGATTGTGCAGAAGTTTGCATTCTCATGGCTCTAATTCTGGGTTGGGCTATCTGTAGAATAACACCCTTTGGTCAGTCAACTCAAACTATGCACAAAATCCCTCATAGAGACCCTCTGTGAGCGACAGATAGATCAAGCCAGAAAATAAGCCCTCGCATGTTTAGCAGAGAGGCTGTTTGGATCAATGGCATTTCAAAGCAGCTTTGGGGGATGTCCCCACTGGGAAGATGAGGGGAATATGATGCCATTCTTTCACTCTGAAATAAAGCAGGACTGTTTCAGAGAGTTAAAGCTTTGTTGTCAAGCAGTAAAATGGGCAGCAGCTTTGAATGGAGTTCCCTTCTCCACAGTGGGGATTATGGTGTGATAAAGTTGCAATAACATACTGGGTGCCCTTGATGCTGTGTTGGTGGATGCAGATAGCAGGATCTTCAACTAATCAATATGACATTGAATATCTTGGGACTGGACTAAAACATAATGGTACAGTATAAAACTAGTCTACAGTAGGAGACATGCGTGAAAGGCAGTTCAGTAGATTCCCAATTGGAAAATATATAAATATAGTAATTACAAAATTGGACGTTTAATGGATTATTTAACCAAATAAAAACCCTATATACTTTGTTGACCAGGGTCCCCCATCAGTCTGTACTTGGTCCCCGACTTTTTCCCTCTACACCAAATCTCTTCAATGAAAATAGCCGATCTACAACCATTTTCACCGAATGTTCACCAATTTTTGCTGAATGGTTGCTAATATGACAAGCCCAGAATAGGGGTGCTAGGGTTCATGTAGTTAAACACATGTCATGAGCCCTAGCATCCCTATTCTGTGGCAAATATTCTGGGTAAATAGCTTATTTACTGTACAAGCTCAGAACACATCGCAACACGACACATTGTGAGCTTGTAGATCGACAATTTTCGGCAAATATATTTGGCGTAAAGAGACAAAAGGTGGAGGCCTGAACCCTTCAGTCAATTCTATCAGGATTAAGTGGATATTCCCACTGTAGGCTACTTCAGCGTACGACAAATGGCAAAAATAGCATCTGCTATTTTCAGTATTTTCCATAATGACATGCCCAAAATAGGTACATCGGGTTGAAAGTGCTTAAAGGACGACTTCACCCATTTTCAACCTAACTTCATATAATTGGTCCTCACTAATGCTGATGATAATATGGTTCCATTTTTGTCTACTCGGTCTGTGTCTCAGAGGAGGGCTTCGGACAGCTCCGAAACCCGCCTACCAGTGATTGACATCATTGTTAGGCAGGTTTCTTTTCTTTTTTTAACTATTACTGCTTTTTATATATATATTTATATTATACTAAATATTTCATTTATTTATTAACGTGAAAACAATGGCCTCCATTATAGCATGCTAACTTTCCAGGAATAGAAAGCCTGCAGTTTCTATTAGCTTGGATTCCCCATTGATGATGTCACTGGTAGGCGGGTTTCTAAACTGTCCACAGGCCTCCTCTGAGAAATTTGCTGTCATGATTCAAAGTGGAATTTAAAAAAAACAGGATTATGCAAAGGTCATTTTACACGGAAGAACAGTCAGAATCATTTAAAATATAACAGCCTTTATTGTTTTGCCTGTATAATCATCAATATACCCATCCATAGATTTCAGGTGTGTGTCCAATGATCAGATGTTAAGGCTTGCCTGGTCCAGATGTTTTCTCTGGGAGTTGGACTACCCTGGACTTGACTGATTAAACGTGAAATGAATGATTGAAGCAGGAAGAAATTGTCAAAACAGATAAACCATGCTTCCATCTAAGCATATTGTTGTCTAAAATGCCTAGAATATTGTATCAAGTGTCATTCAGTGTTACTTTTGATGTGCCTTTAAATGTGCTTTTAAATGAGAAAGAAAAATGCTTTCTTCCCTACTGTGTTGGGGAGACCCTTGTGTTTTCATTATTTATGTGGCAAATTAGTCAATTAATTACTAATTAAAAACTCGTTTGTAATGCTTTTTATTTAAAGCAAATATTAATTTAGTGTTTGTCTAAATAAAAATGCCTTATTTAGCTTTAGATGCAGGCCTGCTACACTCTACTACCCTGAGGTTGTGGTGTTCATTTTATGCTTGTATGTATTTTAATCTTCTCTGTGGACTAGTGGATGTATATTTTTGTTGGTGTCTGTGTGGGTTGCGTGGCTGATTGAATGAGTGATTGATTGTGCACATTGTTCCAGAGAGCTGATTGTTTCGAGCCTTCTAGCGGGGAGTTTAAAAGGTCTCTCCTCCCTCCGCTCCCAGCCAGACTGCCAGCTATCATGTCACTCAATGTTTGATAGATGTGTTCATTGATTTTAACAACCTGTTGTGTTGGTAGGGGTGGGTATCCTTGTTGACCGTGTTTTATCCTGCATTTTGATTAGATGTTAGTTAGGTTTAGTGATTTGTTTTTTTGGTTTCTTCTGATTTAATTAGTAAGGTTTAGATTGTTAATGTTTAGTTTCCTTTTGTTTATTGTTTTCACTGTTAGCCCACCCTGAAGATGGGTCAGGATTTTAATGAAGAATTTAGCCACATGTGTCCCTATGGGCATGTCATAGAAGGCGAACATTCTGCAAAATACGTGAACATTTGGCAAAATTTGCAAATCTACAAGCTCACAACACACACTGCAGCGCATCTTGAGCTATAGATTGGCCAAGAGATTTGAGGGGGAAAAGGGGGGGCCAAGTATAGACACTTGGGGGACCTCAGTTAACAAATGTATGGTTTAATGGTTAAAAAGTTTACACATTCTTTGTTGCTGGTGGATCTTGGGAGCTGGGAAGAGGGGAGTCCCACTTACTGATGTTGTGCCATGGTTTCCCCTATAGAGAGTGCCAACGTGTCGTCACCACGGGGGGCGAGGCATTGGGCGTGGCATTGGGCAATGTTAAGTCAACCTGGTTTTTACCCCTCAAAGATGTCCGCAGCTACCAAAAGACACTTGTTGACGCCCCCTTCAGGATTTTTGGCACGCTCTATAGGCCGGGTCGTACTACTGGTGCTAGTGTAGTGGTACTGTATGTCTGTTGCAGGACTTACTGTAGGTCATATGTCGGTGCTTGCTAACTTATATATTCAGTGCATTGCATCATCTATTGCATCTATTGCATCATCTATTGCATCAGATTAATCAGTCTGGAATACGCACATATTGGCAACTCATCTTCACTCAGTAACTTTAAACATACTGTAGACTGAGGGCCAGCCTGATGAATCAAGTCTCTCCACTTGCTTCTACCATATAGCCTTACTTCTGCATACACACACACACTCAGACATACATGTGCAGACACATGCACACACACACACACACTCAACACAGACACACGCACCCACACATTCAACTGCACACAAGGTACTTGTTTGTCGCGCTTATGTTTGATTACTATGTTTAACTTACTACTTGTTTATTAATGTAGGTGAGAACCTTGTATAAGCCCTATATGGGTTTCCTTTCTAACCTGCTTTTATTTCTGCGTTGTTTTAATAATGTTACCTTTGTACTGTTTTTATTGTGCGAATGAATAAATAAATAAAGACAAAAAATCTGTGTGGGAGAACATGTTCTGCTACTGTTTGATGAAATCCATCCCGGTCTGAGCTACTAAACCTATGTTTTGGGGGCCATGTTAAATAATTCAGTGGTTAATTATTTTTTTAATTATGTTTTGATATGAAGGCTTTGCATTATTAATCTAATTGCTTACTATTTGGCCTCTTATGGAAATAGTGTTTACTTTGTTTGAATTATGAAAACTATAACCACAAGGCACATAACAAATCAAAAACAATGGTTATTGATTTGTAGATTGTATGTTATAAAAATGTCATGATTGTCATTTATTTTTCCAGTCACTGTATCATAGAAACTATATCTTCTAAACACAGCAATGTAAAATACTTTTACATAGACGATAATGCCTTGTGGCTTTCAGTAGTAAAACATGCCAGATATACAGTACTGTCCATAGCTTTAGCCGGCTTTACAGTATACATACAATAACATACATGTTAGCAAGATACTAAAGAAAAGATGGACTTGAGTTTAGATGGTTACCTAGCAGTCTGCGTCACCTTTTTTGTCAATGAATGCACCTTCCAGTCTACTTTTAATGTAACGCCAACCGGATAGAGCTATGGAGACTACTACAGGCTCTGTGCATAACTGTAGTCCCGTGTTTCCAGAAGGTGGCATGCCCATTTCCTGTTCTGGTTAAGTTTCCTATTGTTAATTTGATTGGCTCGGCAGCAGACTTCAACAGGAAACACACATAAAGGTGTCACCTGTTTCCCTTTCAAATCTGCTGCCGAGCCAATCACACAAAGCTATGGGACACTGCACCGGAACAGGAAAACAGGTATGCCACCTTCAAACCTGGGACAATAGTTATGGACAGAGCCTATTGTTAGGCATTATGTGAAACAACCAAACTGACCCAGGAGGCTCAATTATGTCACTACCACATCTAGACATGATGGACTTTAATATCTGTGGTTTTATAATTCACCACTTTATGTACAATTAACGCAGTATTAAAGTATTATTATGACATTACTCTGCGGTTCACACACATGTTAAATATTCAACTGACATTGCAAACTTCATAACAGATGACAAAAACAGATGGTAGAGTCCTGGCAAAGTGTAATGTTCCATATGCTGTTAAGGAAGATATCCTATAATCTTCGACAAAGGTTAAGAAGAAATGCTAGTTTCTTCTTAACAAAAGACTCCCTCTATCCAGAACTTTTTTTATTTTTATTTCTAAAGGAAGTATTAATGCAAACCTTATTATTTCTGTTTCATTACTTTTAGAATTGAGATAATGTACAAGAGAAGTTTCCTCTTTTACATGCTTTTTAATAGTGCAGTTTTCATATGTTCCTCTGGCTCTCACTCCCCTGCCCCAAGCGGACACTGCTTAACAAACGATAACTAGATTAATTCCCTTCAGTGATTACTACAACGGCAGCTACCCTCAATCTATAAAACTGAGATGGAAGAAGTATGGCATCACAAATGTGTCAGCTAGAGGGGGTGGGGGTGGGAGTGTTGGGGTAACTCAGAGTGATGCATGGTTTCCCCGCTACAAGTCATGTCTCATCCCTCTATCGACTGCTAAGATCTGGATGTGCCTGTTACAGTTTTTTTTGCTCCAGGTGACATTTATAGTCACGCGGCGCTGTCAGATTTGGAGCACCTGCGGCTCTTCACAAGCGTCCTTCATGAAGCTGGTGAGAGGTGTCGTTGGGTCACGCGTACCTGTATTTTCTCTAATCTTACCTGTCACATGCCAAGGGAATTGGATAACTATAACTGACAGATTAGACGGTTGAAATTTTAAAACATTCGGCTACATTTTGCTACAACATGTGGAGTTTACGCTTCTGCCAGTTTAGGGGATGTAAGATAGACTGAGGAGCAGGAAGGTGCCAAACTGGTGGCCAATCAGGAATGTGGGATGATTTTTGGTCGCTCTCAGGCTGATCTCTTGCCGCTAACGTTCCCCACCACTATACATAAAACAGCTTGTTGTGTGTATACCAAATGAACCCTAGCATCCCTATTCTGCAGAAGGAGCGAGTGCATTTTCCGGCAGCGGCTGCTGCCGCGGAACTGCCGCGGAACTGCCTGTGGAGGAGCGGCAACTGCCGGCAGTGACTGCCGGCGGTGGAGCGGCAGCTGCCGGCAGAGCAGCGGAACTGCCGCGGAACTGCCGGTGGAGGAGCGGCAGTCAACTTCTTTTTTCCGCCGATAAAGTATAGTTTTGGACCATGACGGAGGCGCGCCGACTCAGTAGACCTTGAGGCCAAGGAGTCGTGCCCGAGCGCCTCCAGGCGCGAGTGCCCGCGACGACCGGCCGATGGTCTACTAGTCGACTAAGCGCCGTCCGAGTTATGTACCGATAGGCACAGAATCGTAAATAATATTGGTGGGGATTGCGTTACACTCCCAAAGCTGGCGCCGCCGGCAGCTCCGCGGCAGCAGCCGCTGCCGGAAAATGCACTCGCTGTCCCTCCTATTCTGGGGCGAACAATCAGCTAAAACAGCAGATCTACAAGCTCACAATGCTTGTAGATCTGCTATTTTTGGCAAAGAGATTTGGCATAGAGGGAAATACTAGACTAGAAGATTTAGTATAGAATCGTGAGGGTCCCAGGTCAGCTAAGTATAGGGTTTAAGTGTTTAAGAAAACAATAAAGGGCAAATTACCCACCCACCACACACATCTCGCCAACTCCCACTCTGACTGGGCCTTGATGAGATGCTTAATGTTAATTTGCAAGACTACAACAAATGTGTTAAGGAATACTATGAAAACATTCCTAATTCTGTTGGAGGTCTGTTGGATGCAGCTACGGAGTAACTCAATAATAGTGTTTAATAATAATAGAAGTTTGTTTTTATCTTCCATAAAAACCTTCTTGTAGCCTACGACTGTAAGTTAATACCAATCATAAAAGTAATGCTTGCTAGGTAAACACGGAATGGAATGCCATGGAATTTGCTTCGCTACTTCATGCTGCACAGAGGATGAACCGTAGCGGTTCTAGTGACCCCATGACCAAAAGTATATATTTCCATATTGAATGGCCATATTGCCATGAAACCTGCTGAGCACATTTGTTGAGTGTGGTGGATGAGCCCTAAGCATTTGAGGGACCCCACAATGTAACCTTCTAGCACCAACCACAGGCCAAATTGTGCATCTACAGTAGCTGCACCGATTTGAAGTTGATGAAACCTGACAGAGGAGGGCGAGCTAAACCATGCATAATCTTATAAACTAGGCAGACATTTTTGTATTTGATGAGGTTTTCCCAGCTAAGCAGATTATGCGTCTTTAGAATATGGCAATGAAAACTGAATGACTTCTTGTCTTCTATTAAGTGCTTGTTTGTATAAAGATTCCAGTGGTTTTAAGGTTGTAGGGTGTAGACCTACTTACAGCAGACAATATGTGATGTGGGAGAGAATCATTGAGTGAAAGTACATGTACTGTATATCTTAGCTGCCTCAGTTGATATGACGTTTCTGTTAGACTTTGAACTTCTGTACTTAGTAGTCTCTCTCCTCCTGAGAAGAATATCTTGCTCTAAATCTATGCTGTGGCCTTTTGAGGAAAAGCATACCGTAACGACAGTATGCTTGAAGCAATGAAAGCAGGCCAGCAACTTTTCTTGATAAGAATGCTCTTTTTAACCTGGCGGTCACGCACACAAACACCAAAACAGCTCAACTCTCGAACACAGAGAGGAAGGGGGTGCATGCTCCCTGCAATCACACCTTTCACTCGTGTTTTTTCACCCAAATGAATACACATAATGAATGATTATTTCACAAATCAATCACAAACAACACATAAATCCCCTCCGACATATTCCCCATGGCAAATAACCCAATAACAGAAAAATAGAACGCAGACATGCCCCTCCAAGTAACACTCCTTACCCCAGTACTAAGTCCCGGAAGTTGCAAGATGGACGCCACTTTCGCTTCCCAGGGCTTGGAGGTTCTACTTGGAGGTTCTACTTCTAGTGTCCCTGGGGGTTTGTGATCCAGAACACTGGGATGGCATGGGACTTGAACCTGCCAGCTGCCTTTGCAAGAGGCCACGCTTAAGCTGACCTCACCACTGCACCAACTGTATCCTCAAATTCTAGACAGGTTCTCCTATAGTGCCCTTCAAGTGTTCTTCTGGATGTTAACTTTCAAAACTGTAGTTAAAGCTACAATCTGCAATATTCATGTCCTACCCATTGAAATGTCTCCTGCGCAAATGCTGAAGTTTCTACTGCTGAGCTAAGACGTGTGTGTGTGTGTGTGTGTGTGTGTGTGTGTGTGTGTGTGTGTGTGTGTGTGTGTGTGTGTGTGTGTGTGTGTGTGTGTGTGTGTGTGTGTGTGTGTGTGTGTGTGTGTGCTGAGCTAAGACGTGTGTGTGTGTGTGTGTGTGTGTGTGTGTGTGTGTGTGTGTGTGTGTGTGTGTGTGTGTGTGTGTGTGTGTGTGTGTGTGTGTGTGTGTGTGTGTGTGTGTGTGTGTGTGTGTGTGTGTGTGTGTGTGTGTGTGTGTGTGTGTGTGTGTGTGTGTGTGTGTGTGTGTGTGTGTATAGGTCTGCTGTATATACATCTAACAGACTCATTTAGTTTACAGGCAGGTAGGGTAAAAAGTTGTCCTGCATAGCTAGACAATCAGAGATCTCTGCCTATTGATGTGTCTGGGGAAATCAAAATGTAATGTATGGGCTCCAACTGCTTTCACTCCTGTTATATGAAGGATTGGCCTAAAGTCTTTCCATTGGTTCTGCGATGCTGTAATCTTTTGCATTTGAGAATAGTTTCCACACAGTTTTAGCTCATGCATTGTATTTATATGTACCACACGTACATCTCTGATCGTCTGGCTGCGCAAGGTCAAGTGCTTCAGGTAGATACTGTAGGAACTGAGCAAGTTCAAGAGTAGTGAGTTAAATACATTGGTTGGCAATTTAGTAAATTACTTATGCTCTCAGATTCCTTAAAGTGTACTTGTCACTATCTGATCAACACTCTGGAAAAGCTTTGTTGTAGTCTTGTGTTACTAGTATTTCGGAGAGTAAAAGTAATAATTTGGTTTCCCCTTTCAGTAGGGATGTTGAAATACACCACAGCTCATCCATTGACTAAAATGTAAGTGAGGTGCTGGAGCTGAATAAAATTACAGTGAACTAGAAAAAGTGCACATCGGAGCACAGGTCTCCACCAGGTCAGGTAGGTTATTGTGGGCCAGCAATGTTAGAAATTCGGCAATCAGGATGGAATATGAAAAATCTGACAGATTTGTGTTGATCACATGACTATAGAGATAATGTGTATCGATTTGCGTGATGTTTGGACAAAATCTGTAGGAGTAATATAAAGACATGTGTTTTGCAAAAATCCTCCTCCTGGTGGCGCTATAGAAGGCAGATATGAAAAATGCAGGGCAAAGGTTTTTGCTTGGCCTCTAGGGAGTGTCACACCGATTGGTCCAGTTATAGGTAAAAACGCAAATCGGCCTGTTATAGTGCCACCATAAGGCCGATTTTTTTTTCCTTTTTTTTCTTCCTTGGCCTAGTGGCAATGTGCGTGCAAAGTTTCACGGCAATCGCATGCTGTGTTCATGATTTGCGGCATTTTGTTCAAAACGGAGCACTCTTGCAAACTTTGGAAGCCAATCTTAGCCAATCAGGATGGAATATGAAAACAGTTTCGCTGTGATCGGGCCAACAGTGCCCGAGATTAGCTGTTCACAGACGGACACACGGACGGACAGACGGACAGACAGACAGACAGACAGGGTGCAAAACATGGTCTTGGCCTTGCCTTCGGCCAGGCGGAGACAATGAGAGAAAACAGCATGCTGTACACTCTGCGCAAGTATCTACGAATTTATTGTGACCTTTTGGCCGTTAGACCTTCTTCAGGCATACATTTTGAGTGTGCGGCTGCTGTCCTCTCAGATTCAATAAGGAGGATGTTGAAAAGTAATTAGCAATTTTTTTACATGTAGCTAACATTCTGAAAAGGCCAGTGGAACACTGAACATTATTGTTGCAGTGCGTTCTTAGTGGTAATTAAGCTCAGCTCAGGAGGCATATTACTCACAAACCCTTGCCCAAAGCACTGATACTGTTAAAGCAGCCATCTTGCACACTTATGAATTGGTGCCAGAAGCTTATGCAGTGATTCCAAATATATCAGATGGTAGAAAAGCTGTCTTTATTTGCCAGAGAGAAGGAAATGATATTCAGATGAGGTACTTCTCAGAAAGTTGAGACTGTAGCCGTTGCAACAGTTGATTATGTTAGAGGAGCTTAAAAACGGTGTGCCAGAGGTTGTTTCCATCTATGTGAGTGAACAGAGGGTAACAAATGTAGAAGGCGCTTCTGTGCGTGCAGACGAATATGTGCTAACTCATAAAGTTGTTCAGGGACAAACCTCACGTTGAGACCAAAACTTTTGTTTCCCCCATTCTACTTGCTCTTCAAGATACTAGTTCTGTCCCTAAAACGTCTAGCTTCATTATTTTGTTGAGACTAGTTGCTCATATTGTAAAAAGACTGGCCATGTTATAGAAACCCTATGCTCAGTGAAGACAGGAGAGACAGTGTTCAGTGGGAGAGAGACTGATTCTCGTGTAGCTAGTGAATGACTCCTAGGGTGTCATATGCCATATTTATGGTTGGAGTGTTTTTATTTTGTTTTTACTTTCTTTCTGTTTAAGGTCTAGCTCCAGACTGATGCACTGAATGTAGGACACCTCTGTTGGTCTGAGGGCTGGGCCTATTTAAATTGGATGTATGCTTCAGTTCCCACGCTCACTCTGTAGCAGCCACCCTGGTACTCTGTTTCATTAGTAGTTTGGTATGTTTTTTTCCATTTAGTTTAGTTGATAAACCTTTTTTCTTTAACACATTCCACGCCAGAGTTTAATATCATAATGTACTCACCAGTGCCAGCGATTTATTGTTGTTTTTTAGTTTTTTTCACGTCGCCACAGACCTCGCTAAATACCTTAAGATCGCACGTTAAACTGCTTGTAGACACACAGGGTAGCTGTGCGAGTGGCCCAGAGAAGACCGTTTCGATCGGCGACATTCCATTTTGCAGTAGTCGTGGTTTATGTTAAACAGTGTTCAGCGAGGAGAAAAAAAAGGGGAAGATTTAGAGCGGCGGCGGGTGGGAACGAAAATCTCCGGATACAGATATTTCCATATCCGGGTGTGCTACAATGAAATGTGTCACTGCGAGGGAGGCCTACAATGAAATGTGTCACTGCGAGAAAAAAAAAGAAAAAAAAGACCACTTCGCGTAGAACTACGCGACTGGCACGCTGCACAATTATTTAGGTTTGTGTAGAACTACGCGATTGGCACGCAATGTGTTAATGCTCCTTAACTCTGATGTTGTGTTATTACGTTGTTGCTTTCGAGGCAGCCGTACCAATGTGCTCTACATGTTTCTTTTAAGGCATCATGGAATTTCTGTGGGCGGGACACGTGGATATGCTCTCAAAGATGATCGGGAAGGAGTCCTTGAACGAAGGTTTGTTGCTCCCACTGCTCCTGAATATGACGCAGGATGGCTGAATAGCTGTGTTGGATTAGTCTGTGCAGTTCAGAGGCATAGGCTTGCACACACTCCTTTTCTCCTTTCTGTCTGGTGGAAAGTTGTTCCATGGCATCATGCTCGAAGGCAGAACGGCCAAATCACTGATCCAGACAGTGCACCCATAAGAATGGTATAGCTCATCTGCTCTTCTGGTCTGAGGCTCGTCAATGCCAATGTAAGGTGGGCAGCTGTTTCATTGTCAGACCAGTCGTTGAGTTGAGCCGCTATTTCAGCCTGGATGCAGTAGATGCAGTGTGCCACCCCCACAGTATAACTTGAAGGTCCGCAGTGTGATTCCCAATGTGAAGTCATTGCTGAGTGTCAGCTCTTGCCAGATCTTCTGGGCTGCACTGGTACCTTCTGGCCAGTAAGAGAAGCCATCAGCTTTATAAACCGGTACTGTCACCTGGCGGCAAGTGTCTGCTCGCTGGCGTCCAACTGACTCTTTCCCTAGACGCTGGCCAAGATGCTGGAGGTTAGGATTTTTCTTTTTTCTTTTCACTGGAAACAGGACTTTCACCGGAAGGACATAATGCATTCAGAGGTACACACATGCAAATCTTCCTAGTCCCTACCCCACTGAACAAGTGCCATGATCAACCGTCGCTCGTCAATGACACAGATCGCCCGGCATGTAATTTTCTCTTCATGTTTCAACTATAGCCTGATTATCAGACAGAAGCAGTCCACTCAGTGGAGTAGGCAGGGTCTATGGATCTGGAGCCAGCTAACATTTTCATGGAGAGGTGAGTGGACCTTTGTAAGCAAACTATTCCTCACAAATTCCTTGATTATAATTATATACTTTTGTTTTTGCTTTTTGATGGTAAAAATACCTCTCTTTGAATGGCCTTACAAGCTGTGAGTGCAAGAAATAGAATTTCTCCTCTATTCAGCCTGGCAGAACATATAGCAAAATATTAAATTCACAAAACATTCTTGTGTGTGTGGGCTTAGAGGCTTCTATTGTGTATGGTCAAGCTTGTCTATTCTGAAGCAAGTGAAGCCATATTACAGAGAGCTATTTACCTTCTCCCTTATTTCGGGTCAAAGCATACTGAGATCAAAACTTTTGATTAATTCCATAGAAACTTTGTTGCAATGTCCAGAAAGGCCTTTGCACTAGTAGCCAACTGTTACTGCTCAATAACAAACATTCCAGTAGAACATAAATGTGCAGAGTTGAGGTGATCGATTATATGATGTGGAACACCACAGGCAATTACCTTTCTCCTACACAGAGTCATGGTTAATTGAGCTCAGTCTCTCTGTACCCTTTCCACTACCCTCCCGCCCCATTCTCCACCTCACGTAGGTTAATTGACCCACATCAACAAATAGCTCAAAGTTATTTTCAGATCCTTGTAAGTGGATCGTATTTTACACCACACATGGCACCTTCATAAGAGCATTCATGTCATTGGTAGATGAGCCTATTCTTTTTATAGAGCCCAGTAATTGTTAGATTGTTATTGAATGAAGTGATGCTCAATCCTTAAGCCCGTCATTTGCATTCATTACATTCGCCCACAGTTTCAAAAAGTGCATTCTTTAGAGTACAACTTCAGAAATACTGTATTTTGCAGAACTTTGTTGAACAGAGAGAAATACAATTGTGAACGTTGTTCAAGCATTCTTTGCCTGAAATTATCCGTTGTTTGTTTAAAATTGAGACAATTGAGACGCCTCTATCTATCGTTATGTCTGAGTCAGTCCCATTAGCCAATTTTAATATAGGATGCCACATGCACAAACAAAGTCAAAATTCGATAGGGGACTTCTTTTTAGAACATTAGAGCAATTGCCCTTCAAAAAATCTGTGCACGGCCCGAGGCAATATAATATGCCACAATTACTATATTATTTTGTGGACATGCCCTCAGATGTATTCATTTGCTGACAGATTCAGCAAAGTCAAGCATTTTGTAAGTTAGAGCTATTATTAGGGTTAATTGTCCGAAATGACTCTGCAGTTAATTGAAGCACTGCCATTAGAATAGCAACAGAGGTGCAAACACATCTTGGCGCAGCAAGAAAGGAGATTGACTTGGCTGCACCTTTGTTCATTACTGAGAACGGCCACCCTTGGCTTTGTCATCGCACCGAGCCGCTAGCCAAACAGGTTGAGATGAGTTATGCACACTCAAGCGCTTTCATAACGGTTTGAAGAGCCAAAACCCAAAGTGTGGCTCTTTCTTCCCTGCCAGGGCTTTTGGTAACCATTGTAGTGGAAGGAGTATCTTGTAGGTCAAACTTTGTGCCCAAGGCACACCAATGCGCAAGCCCAAATCTCAAGACACACCTACAGTACCTTGAGATTGTAGACCTGCAATATAAATACAAGACAAAAAAACAAGCAAATTAATAATAAATTAATATATGTATTTATTCTGGTGTAATCCACACTGGAAAACACCAGATTAGACTGGATTACAATACTGTGTATTTTGTGTCCGAGTAGCTCAGTCGGTAGACCACAAGGTCATGGGTTTGATCACAGGGTCATCCCTGAGGATCTGAGACCAGCAAAATCAGTGCTCTCCTTCAAATCTCTTCTGAAAACACACCTTTATGTTAAGTGAATATGGTTTATTTGCATATGACACCTCTTCTATTATACATTTTCTGTTGATTTAATTTGTTGTTGTTTTTATAACCTTTTTGTGTAGTTGCTTATACTGCAAAATTAATGTGTGGTCTCATAACCCTGTGGCAGCCCCAGGGTTATGAGATGCTGCAAGCTGCTATGGAGCCACTGGGGGCAGAGTGCTGGAGGGGAGCAACAGAGGTGAACTTATGGAGGCTTAAAACTAGAGAGAGCTGTAGGGATGGAGGAGAGCATGTAAGAATGGTTTCCATACAAAAAAGCAGTGGTGTCTGCTGTCTGGTGTGTGTGAAAGGATATTATAAGGCTGTGCATATAGTCTTACAATCCTGTAACACTGATCCTTATTATCTGACTCTTACTACTGTATTATGTATAGAGGCAGATGTTTTCACATCTGTTTTCACCTCCCAGATGTTAACCATGTGAACCCTAGCATGTCATATAAGTGAAAATAGACGAACATCTGCGTGCTGAGCCCTCTCCTCTACTCCCTGTGCACGTATAACTGCACTGCCACACATGACTCCAACACCATCATCAAGTACACGGACGACACGACAGTGATAGGCCGAATCGTCAACAATGTCGAGTCTGACTATAGAGATGAGATCAACTCACTGGCACTTTGGTGAGTTCAAGTTCCTCGCAGTACACATCGAGGAGGAGCTCAAATGGGAGACACACAGGCTCAGCAGTGACTGTACTGGCTTTGCCGCATGAAGAAGTTCGGAGCAGGACACTGCATCCTCAGGCTGTACTACAACAGCTCAGTTGAAGGCTTTCTATCAGGCTGTGTTACGGCATATGGGAACTGGGAGAAAAGATCAGCCTACAGCTGATCTTTTGTAGTAGTGCGATCGGCAGAGCACAGCATAATGGGAGGTGAGCTCCCCGCGCTCCAGGAACTGTACAAAAAGCAGTGTGTATAGTCAAAGCCCAGCACATCATCAAGGACAGGCATCACCCAAGTCACAAACTGTTTAAACCCCTACAATGACTGCGGCCGGGCAAGGGGGCCTACCGCAGTATCAAGAGCAGCACTACCAGGTTCTTGAACAGTTTTCACCCGGCTCATAGCCTTTCACAAGACATAGCCTTGTTCAGTGTATGCTGAACGCACTGACTTGTCTTTTTGTGGTGTTTTTTTTCTAGCACCTTAACTAACGTCCATATCATGCACAGTATACATCTGCTGCTATGCTCACACACCTTTATGTCTTATCTCAGGTACCATGTGTAAATTGTAGATAATTTTGTTTTATTTTTTTCTTGTTTGATCTCCTTTCCCCCCTTGCCCCCCCCCCCCCCCTCTTCTTCTTACCTTTCTTTCTTCAATGGAAATAACAATACGATGGGAACTATGAAAACAAATTTCACCCACTTCTTTACCTCTGTAAACTTGTGATGTGACAAAGTTGAGTCTGATTCTGATTCTGATTGACACGTAGAGCTACGTCTGAGGTTGGCTTCCTATACAGACTCATTTGCAATGTTTTTTGCTTTGTAGGTAGAGGATTTCAATGTTAAGGCAGTACTTCAGTAAGCATTAACCATAACCCTAATGTCATAAGATGGGACAGAAAATGTGTACATTGTAGTTATATTAATTATGTGATATACTGATGATAGCTGTATGAGAAATGCCCAAAAGCAATAAGGAATCTAATGATTTCTGATTTCTGGTTCAAGCATCATGTCAGGGTGTCCTTGAGCAAGACACTTAACCCCTAACTGCTCTCAACAAGAAGGTTGGTGTCTTGTGTGTATGAATAGGTAACGAATACAGCATTTGGAGAGGTGCTGTATAAATGCAGACCATTTAACAGTCAAGTGTGGATATTCTATCACTGCAAAAGCAGTCATTTGCAGGAGGAAGTGTTTGCAGCAATCATATTTGTATTATGATTAACTTCTGCTCCCGTATAATGATTTAGTGGGGAAATAAAAATAATGAAGAGTTTAACTATTTGGGCGCATTTTGTTTTGTCCCACTCAAATACGTGACACAACTGCGAAGACATTTTATGTCAAAATGATCGATAACGTAGACAAAGATGTCATCTTTGAGGAGTTTTTAGTTGCATTTTAGAAGCCACAAAGTCTATAAAGTTTCTGACAAGACAAATGAATGATGGATGTTGAGTATAATATTATGTAAAGTCATCTGTCCACTTCAAACGCGTATAATGTACAACAACATTCTTTATTAAAAAAATTGTTTAAAGTGACACCCGGCAGCTAATAGCCGTGATACATTTCTTCTCCAATTCTATAAACTAGAGGTTCACAGCCCTCACATCTAGAGATCGGGCCGCTTTGCGACCCTCACAGCTACGTTTCACCAGTGATCCAACTGATATGGCCATATATGGAGATCTCTATCTGTCAGTCCTTGTCCCTTTTATGGGCATATATGGAGATCTCTGTATCTGTCAGTCATTGTCCCGTTTATGGCCATAATATATGCAGACTGATTTGTTAGGGCCTGATGCCATGATGACACATTGAGTAGTCCTTATATGGTTATGGCTGATCATGGTGACATGAGCTTGACGATGTGGTTCGTCCGCCTGCCCATCCTCCCTTAAGGCAATTTTAATATAAGATGTGTGGAAATATTGGGCCTTAAATGTACTGTAACTCATTTGTAAAGGAAATACATATGAAATGAAATGTAAAAGCAAAAAGAAATATATCTAAAATAAATGGTGGTCAGTGTTGTCAGGGGCCCACTGTTCCAGTTACTTATGCAGCTCAGAGTGAAAAGATCAGCCGGCCAGGTGCCCACATGTCCCTAGTGCCCACATGTCCCCCTAGCGCCCAGTTGTCCAGGTACCCACATGTCCCTAGTGCCCACATGTCCCTAGTGCCCAGATGGTTTTAGTTGTCCAAGTGCCCACCTCTCCAGGTCCCACATGTCCCTAGTGCCCAGATGTCTCCACCCCCGTGCCCACGCGTCCAGGTGCCCACATGTCCATAGTGCCCAGATGGTTTTGGTGCCCAGTTGTCCCTAGTGCCCAGTTGACCAGGTGCCCACATGTCCCTAGTGCCCACGTGTCCCTAGTGCCCACATGTCCCTTGTGCCCAGATGGTTTTGGTGCCCAGTTATCCGTAGTGCCCAGATGGTTTTGGTGCCCACCTGACCGGTTACCGGCCAGGGTGACGGCTTGTGTTGGTAACCAGAATACTCGCTCCAAAACATGCTTGCCCCCATTTTTTTCCGCGGACCAGCTGTTCTTCTATTCTTGTATTTGTTTTAGGATAAGGTTAGGAATAAGGTTACGTTTTGGCACCATTTTACTTTAGGTTACGTTTAGGAATAAGGTTAGGTTAGGCATAATTTACTGAGGTTACGTTTAGGAATACCAAGTGAATACCGCCGGATTTGCCCCGGGGTGACGGTGTTCATGTAGAAAATTGGGAAACATTTTGTGATTATTAGAAGTGGAGACACATGTGAAGGTGGAAAATGTAGATGGCTGCCTAGCCAGAGCCATGACCGATTTTTGTAGCAAGTTGGGAGAGATCTAGTAGTCCGCTGAAAGAAAGGCTGGCTGGACAGGGCTTCAATTAGGTAGCAAGATTCTACATAGGTTTAAGATTTAAACTTTGTAGGCTATGTCCAAAACTGTCACTTTTTAGGAAAGAATCAAGTGGAGTCAAATGCAGTTATTGTTTAGAAATGTATTTAAAACTATTTATAAAACCCAGAGACAGACTTAACCATTTTCAACCTGTCATCCCTAGTTTGGAAATGTCATTATGGGTCAAACTTTTCAAAATGATTTCCATTATTTAAAAAAATTATTGAAATATTGTGAGAAAAGACTATCTACAAGCTCACAATGCACCATAATGTGATGCATTGTGAGCTTGTAGATCAGCTATTTTTGCACAGCACTGTCATGACCAAAAATTATAAATGGGGCATTTGTTTAAAAACACACAAGGTTTCTGCCCGACAGAGATGATCTGTACCCTGGCCTCCATCCGTTGACACCCAGACCTACTTCATGGCCTTACTTTAAACAATATGAACGGTCATTTGGAGTAGGAAATATTTCAAATATGTAACATGGTTATGCTGAGCCTCACCTCTCCCTGTGTGACTAACTTATTTTTGTCGTTATTATTGAAGGATTATCCATTCCGAAAGGGGAGCAGTCCACTGGTGGTTTGAACCATGTCAGGGCAAAATAAAACACGGCAGAGTGGGATCCAATTAATTCAGTACATTTTATGTTTCAATTCAACCTTATCCTTTAGACTGCCGAGACAAAAGTCGTGTACGTTTTTCAGACATCTCTAGTGTTCTGAAGAAGAAAGGGCAGAAAGGCTGTTAAGTGTCTCACACAGAGGTGAAGGATACCATTATGATTTAACAACTACATAATGCTTAATCGGCTATGCACAATTAATATACTTAATTTTGTTGTACAATGGTTTCATTCGCCGAAAATAGCAGGTCTACAAGCAAGGCGTCGCAAGTTTTTGTGTCATTTCTGCTATTGTTCCTATATGCAACACAACTAGAGCCTGACTAAATGGGACTGGTTGTAAAGTTGACAATCTACCGTAGGTTATACAGTTCAAGTGGTCAATCATACCGGCCCAATTTTGTATCGATTGTATGTGTAGTTAGGTTAGATTTACTTTCCCATATCATTATGATTATTATGATAATTATGATGTTGATGATTACGATTATTTATTTTACTTCTGCTAGGCTTCATTGATGCTCAATCTGCCACTTATTATTTAATGAATTAGTGTTAAAGGCCACTTGATAAGCAAGTCTCCCATTAATGACAAAAATGTCCTGAAATTGAACTTCAAATAACTGTGGAAAAATACAAAGTGAAAAGAAGACTTTTTTTTTTTCAATAGTTGGAGTATGTTATGGTGCATTATATCTATATCACATTCACACAAAGAACATAAAGGAACTAAATGTCTCACAATATCTGTCTATCTTTGAAAGGAAACTGGAGCTGGAACTCTTACAGATTTGAGCATGCATTAACATTTCTCCCACAATGTGCCAAAGCTTTCAATTCTCCCATTTAGCAAAGACATTATCTTGCCCTGTTTTGGATTTCTTAATTAACTCTACTTCATACTTGGCCAAAAACCATACAGTGTTTGCCCTTCACTGTCTCAAGTCAGTGCAAATGAGGCAGAGGGTGAACAAATAACTCAAATACATTTGTAAAAAAATATAAATTAATGCATTCAATGCTTAAAACCAGAATCCTTATAATACAATTATTTAAAACTCAAGGTTGTGCTTGGAGTGTCATAAAGAAAACTGTGGGCTGGAAAATAGTTTTTCAAAGACAAATAAACCCTATGCAAACTTCTGTCTGAACTCTTACCTGTCTGAGTATACATTATGTGGGGGGAATGTCCAGTAGCAGAGGAAACGGAAAAAGGTTATTCCACCCAGATTTTTTGAAAAGTTCTCATTTTCGGGTAGAAGTGTGGGATCATTCAACAAACAGTGAGATCTCTGGTAATCAGATTGCTTGTTTTCCAGGCTTGTCCACCTCACATGTCCACATGAGCTGGTGCATGAACACTGAGCCATCTGTGATCCATTAGTGAGATGAGTAGGGTTTGGAGAGGAAAGTGAATATAGAGCTGTTAGGCACAAGTTATCCCCTGTTATCTTGCCAAATGCAGGGGCATCATTTGGGGTCCCGGGCCCCTAGCATTCACATTAACCTAAAATGCAGTTATTTTATGCATATTTCATACATTTGGTACCCCTTTTTTCTCCCCAATTTAGTCATCATGCCAATTGATTCCTCCCCACACACATTTGTATGTTGTCACTGCTGTTGTGTCCTACTGACTCGCCTGCCAGTGAGGAGCCCCAACCGGGAGGATGTAGAACCTCCGACCTGCTCCTCCCGTCCAACACTCCGTGCTGACAGGTGCCGCCTCAGCCCGTAGGATTACATGCACCGACAAGTTTCACCCTCCCTGCCCGGCTTACCTCCCCCTCCCCTTGTGTTCGTAATCGTATATAGGCCCATATATAGGCATTTCCCTATGATTCAGATATAACCGTTAACAAACCCGATATGCCCATATATAGGAATATATCTCTGCTGTCGGGCAGAAACCAGCTAACTCCAAAACGCTAATTTTTCATGAAATGAAAAAACAAAATGGGTACAACGGATACTCTGACAAAGCTCTCGACACTATGACTCAGACATATTGGTTGGATCGCCGGTGCGACGTAGGTGTGAGGTCCGGGTCTCAGCCCGAACCTCTAGTTATTGAAATAGGGCTTAAGTGGTCACCTTTTTACCACCCTCTAGTTTTTCTCTGAAAGGATGTGTCCGGCAAATTGTATTTTTGTGAGTGAATGGGGTATGACGTTCCTGTAACATTTACTTGGCTTGTCCCTTGACAGGGTGAATACTGTTGCCATCAAGTGGTGTGGGAAAATGTTGTGTCAAAATGTGTGATGGTTCAGGAGATGGACTGCATGGTCTGTAGCCTGAATCCTGTATTTTATGAGAGAGTATTGTAATGTGGCAACTTCAAGGTCAGGGTGGAATAGCACATGGATTTTTCTTTTTTTATGTGCTGCGTTCCACCGCACTTTGTGTATCTATGACAAAGTGGTCTAACTTATTCATTGTGTGCTGATTGTATACATGTTTGCCCAATGTGTGTGGGTGTATTGTATTCTGTATAATGTGACATGTTACTCCATGTGTAGCCTTACTTTAGGAGTGCAACAGTTAATCAAACAAATCGATTTAATTGATTATAAAAATAATCAATTTGAATAAAATAACGATTTATTTACTGAAAGTTTTTTTTTTTTAATCTACAAGCACACAAGATATTGTGATAGAATAATCTCTAATATATATATATTTTTCTTACATATATATATATATATATTATATATATATATATATATATATATATATATATATATATATATATATATATATATATATATATATATATATATATATATATATATATATATATATATATATATATATCAACAAATCAGTGCAAAATATTCAACTAAATCCTAGTATGATTTGAATAGTAGGAATAGTAGTTATACTTTGTTGTACGTTGGTGGTGTACAAAGTAGTATATATCTAATATCTACAAGCTCACAATGAGTCACATCTCGATGCGTTGTAAGCACTTTTTTTAGATTTTTTAAATTGTTTATTGTAATCGGGACAAAAGATTGGAAATAATTGTGATAGTGATTTGAAGTCCAATTCTGGATCCAGACTTCAAAGGCGATACAAGGTCAGACTATCAGTTTAATTTCCTGACACATACTGTCAGAGCAGAGAGAAGTAAAGTTGAATGCACGAAGGTCACACAATGAAAAAGGTCCACCTTTCAGTGCCCAGTTTTTGAAAAATTCTCATTTCCAGGACCTGTTCTACAAACGTTGTGAAGTCTTGTAAACAGACTCTTGTTTTCCAGACTTGTCAACCTCACATGTCCACATGAGCTGGTGCATGAACCCTGAGCCATCTGTGATCCATTAGTGAGATGAGTAGGGTTGAGAGAGGAAAGTGGGGAGAAAGCTGTTAGGCTATCGCAAGTTTACTCAGAATACAAGCCGCTGCAATGCCATGCTATGTTGGCAAAATGTTATCATCTTTAGTCAAAATGTAAGGTAACTCTTTTATTCAGTTTAATACATTGTTCATTTTCAAGTGTATTGAGGAGGGGGTACGTATGATGTTCCTGTAACAGACTTCCTGTTACAGACTTGATGAAAGTTTGTAGTACTTTTGCATGTTTTCTTCACCGTATTTTCAGTGACAATGATATTCTTGATGGAATTATGCCAACTGTGATCTTCTAACCACTTGAACCCTAGCATCCCTATTCTGGGACAAACATTCAGTGAAAATAGCTTTCAGTGAAGAGATTAGGGTAGAGGGGTAAAAAGGAGGGGCCTAGTATGGACCCCTGGGGCCCTCCGGTCAATGAAGAATAAGTGGTTAAGTCACAAACAGCTACAGTATGTTTCATTTTGTCCTATTAGTGTTTGAGTGGTTATCCCCTACCATGGTGAGATACTGTTGCCATCAAGTGGTGTGGGAAAATACTGTCCAAGATGTGTGATATTTCATAACAGGTTTTCGGTAGATGGGCTGGTCTGTTAGCAGAAATCCCTCTTTTATCCAGAATTTTATGAGAGCTATTATAATGTGCAAAAGGTTTACAAAGGCACGCACATCCAAACGATAAAATCCCAGGTGCTGGACAGAACAGGTGGAAACAGAAAAATTTAGTCTGCACATTGGGTCATGCTCCCATGGATATTTATTTGATTATTACCTATAAAGGTGACTTTTGATGCGTCAAACTGAGGAAGAGCTAGGCGCCACTTTTGGTGATGATAATCAAATAAATATCCACAGGAGCATGATCCAATGTGCAGACTCAATTTTTCTACTTAGAGTATTGTAATGTGCCAATTTCAAGGTCAGGGTGGAATAGTTTTTTCCCCCTGACGTGCTTTCCATTGCACTTTGTGTATGTAGTCTATGACAAACTTATTCATTGTGTGTGTTGATTGTATGCATGTATTTGCCCAGCATGTGGGCCACACACACTGGGCAATTACATGTCTACAATCAGGTATTTGCCTCAGCAGCCCCACGCTGTGGGGACTGGGGAGGTAATTTATTCTGTATAACGTGACAAGGTTTGATTAGCTGGGGGGAATAGGAGGGGAAATCCATCCGTCTGCTTTTGAAATCCCCCGTCTAGTCATTCATTTTCATGGCCAGTGCATGGGGATATGTTTTATCCCTCAATCCAATAAATGCATTTCCTTTTGGGAAATGTAGACTGTCTGTTTGATATTTATGTTTGCTGATATCCTAATTTAACAACGCATAGCAATGCAACCCGTTTTGAGCTTGTAGATAAGCTTTTGTTTTTCAAAATAAATTAAACCCTGTGTGTAGCCAATACTCCAAATACCAGAACTGAGCAGAATGCCATGCTGTCCCTGAGAGCAGACTTCGCCAGCCTGGGCTGTGTGCTCATTAGAGCTGCAATTCCTAACCTGTAGACCAGGGCCCACTGGTGGTCCATGAGGATATTGCAAGTGGGCCCCCAAATAATTGGCAAAACACTAAGATTTTATGATGATATCACATTCATATAAAATATTTTTTGTAATACAAATGTCATGCAATTCTTTCCTTAAAACCTTGAAAAATTTGTTAAAATTGTGATACCGATAAATAGACCAATTATTTGTTTACTGACATTGAGACTGGACGCACAGGTGATTGTTTCACGCAATCAATTCCCAACCTGTTGTTCAGGGGTGCGCTGGTTTAAGCACACCCCAACCCCCTCTTGTGTGTTGGCTGGTGAGGCGCGTCCTAGCGAGACCTGACAGAATGGGTTTCATTGCGCGCATACTGGTTGCGCGCATACTGCTTCTTATCAGTGTGACGTTGTCTGTTAACTCATTCCCTGCCTAGAACGACTAAAACGACTTTTTCTATAAAAAAAAATTAATTTGACCCAAAGACCAAGGAGATATGATTTTTCGAAGATCTAGACTCCCATCCACTTCCTTGTTAACTTAAAACTTAAAAATTCTGTATCTCGGCTCCTGAGTACTTTTCTCTCTGGCAGTGGGCAAACGCGGCCAGAAATAATTCAGGCAGTGATTAAGGGGTCTATTGGAACTTAAAGTATGCTACGTTAGTTCCGTTGATTAAAGCCGGAACAAAACCGGACTGATTGATCATTAAAATAAACATGCATGCGTCTCACCCATCTGACCACTTCACAAGTGTTAAGTGGTCAGATGGGTGGGCCGCAAATATGGCTTTTCAAGTGGGCTCTGATCCACAAAAGGTTGGGAACCACTGCATTAGATTAGAGTATAAAATATCACTCTGAATACATTGTGTCACCAATACAATTAGGAAGTGCTCTGGATCCATACTTCAAAGGTGATACAAGGTCAAACTATCAATTTAACCACTTAACCCTACTTTGTTGACCGGGGCTCCCCAGGGGTCTAATACTTGACCCCTTCTTTTTTCCGCTCTGACTACATCTAATCTCTCTCTAGGTCGTCCTCAGACGAGCCCTCCATCGTCGCTTCCAGTCATCCCGGTTCTCCATACATCTGGCCAGTTCGTTGGTACTTTGTGCTCCTGCATCATTCTTGAGTACATCCACGCATGGAGGTACTGTCTCTTTGCTGAAAATTGCATATCTACAAACTCACAATGTGCTGCAACGTGTTGTGAGCTTGTAGATTAGCTATTTTCACCTAATGTTCGAATAAGGACGCTAAGGTTCATGTGGTTTAATTTCCTAATCCGTGCCACACAGTCAGGGCAGAGAGAAATAACATTGACAGGTCAGAAAAAATGATTGAGTAGCTCATATTATACATCTCACTTGATGTCTGTCGCAGCAAAAACAATATTACAACCATTGTGGTGTTTGTTTAAAGTTAAGTTGAAGCTCAGCTCACCAAATGGGATCACCAAATGTGATTTACATTGCGTACACTGTATGGTTAATAATGCAACAATTCTACTGTGCAAGTAGACATGGACATATGAGCTAATCGGTGGCCTCCACTGAAGTGTTGCCATGGTTTTGGAAGGTTTGACGGACATCTGGGCTTGGGGTAGGGGTTGAAGGTCGGCCGTGCCCGTTCCTCCCTTCTGGGTTGTGCGCTCGCACTAATCACATCCTCAGCCTTGACAGCTCATCCATCTTCCTCATCCCGCTCTTCCTTCTTCTACATCCTCCTCATCTTCGTCTTCTTCTAACCCCCCTCAGGGTAGGCTACGGGGTTATGACCTCATCGGCCAAATGGAAACTGTCTCATGCATCCCTGTTAATTAGCAGGTGAAGCGATGAGGAACACGTTGGCTTCAGGGATCACGTCCTGCAGCTTGGAGCAGACTCAAGGTCAGGACGCCAGACGGTGTTAAGGAAATTGCATACGCCATAACTTGCCAGCCTATTGTAGTTTTCTTTTCTTTTCTTTTCTTTTCTTTTCTTTTCTTTTCTTTTCTTTTCTGTTCTGTTCTGTTCTGTTCTGGTCTGTTCTTTCCTGAGTGAAAGTTTTTTTAGAAAATCCAGAACTTATGTTTCAAACAATCTGTATGGTATATTATGTTAATACAATATAAATGAAGCAATCACGTTAGTTCATGCTGGGTACGGGAGTCATATACACCTCGGGCCCTATTCTTGCCAGTGCCTTACTCGCTGGCATTACCCGCTTACGCACAAGGGAGCTGGCACTGTCCCTAAACGGTATCTTATGCCGACTCCGTTATTTGCACGTGGAGATGTGCCCGTGGGCGTGTTGTTGCGCTTTCCCTAAAATTGCTAACTTGCCCACACACGTTTGGGAAAGAGCATAGTGGATTCTAAAACCACCCGCTATGCCAAATTTGTTTGGGAGAGCGTGCGCCTGCAATGGACATCGTCGAGCTGGGCGCACAACGGCACAACATTGAGAGGTCTCCTTCTCTCCTAATTCTCCACGTATCTCAGCAGAAGTGAGAGTGTCAATTCCTTGTGACAATTGAGATGATAGTCTATTCAAAGCAGACAATGATTTGTGCCGCACGTCGCCATTCATTCTGTTCAGTTTCATTAATCCATTGCCCAGAAAATAATGAACGTATTACAATAATATAAATATAGCTGCAAGCAGCGATAATACGGGGCCAGCGATTGCAGAGAGAAGAAAGAAAGAAACAATGATAAGTAATATGCACAATAAGCCATAGAAACATAGAAGACCATGCAATTAACATGAGCATTTTAAACCCTCACTGAGTTGTACCTGTTCAAAGTTCCCATTTTCAATTGAGTGCTATAGCGCCACCCTTTGACGAATGAGTGTGAGAATTATTTCTTGATAGTTTTTCATGACCATCTACCATATGGCCAAGTTTCGTAAAAAGCGACAGCACGGTTGAGCCAGAACTGCCAAAAACGGCAGAAAAAGATGAATAATGTCAATAACAAAACGGAGCCTTGCTCTGCAGAGCCTGGCCCCGTAATAATGCGAATCTTAAAACGGAGCCCAGCTCAGTGCCTGAGCTCTGGCCCCGTAATAACAAAACGGAGCCTTGCTCTGCAGAGCCTGGCCCCGTAAAAAATCTCTATAATCAGCAACATGTGGGTGATAATTATGTCGATCAAATATGGCTTTATTCAAAGGCAATCAAAGGCTACAGGGCAGTGCTGCTGCAGAGTTCGTTTGATTAATCCAGAACACAAGCAGATTGCTGTAATTTAAAAAGTTCTCTATAACCTGCAATGTGTGAGTGATAATTCTGTGTATCAAATATAAAAAGGTAACGTCGCTCTTCCATGGCCATGGCACTTTGGGCAGAAAGGGAGAGGGCGTAAGATTGCACTGGGGATAATGGCTTGCGCAGTCTTCTCTTAAAGGCAATGGCATCTTGCACGGTGATTGGTTTTATTATTGCAACTTTTGCACAGGAACGCCCCCTTGCGCAATGGAAAATCCCCAAATAGTGGCTATAGGATCTTGGGCCGAAAATATGGGCCCTCAACTGTAATCAGCTGTCAGTCTGCTGATTGCTCTCAATCAGCCACGCTTTTCTACACATCAATCACACCTCATTCCCTCAACAAGGCGGTCGGTTTAAATACGGCTCCCTCCTACACTGGATCTCTGCTTTTCAATTGCTGTCACATGCTGCTGCTGCTGCTGCTGCTGCTGGCAAAGCTTGCCTCCATCACCCCAGCTTCCACCTATAGTTGGAGTCTTGCGTTATACAAATGTTTAAACTGAACGTTAAACTGAAATTCATGTGTGCATGGCTCTAAAGTAAACTGAAATTCAATGTTTGCATGGCTCTAAACTGAATTCAATGTTCTATGGCTTTAATGTTGAACTGCATTCAAGTTTGCATGACTCAAGTTATTCTGATTAAATGTCTTGCTATGGGCCCGCTCTTGTATACCTGTGGGGGGGGGGGGGTTTGCATAGCGTTCCCTGATTTTGCTTAGCATGCTGCTTGGCAAAATTTAGGGAACATCTTTAAAGCGGAGCCATTAACGCCAAGTTTAACTGTATTCCATTTGTTGCAATAAATGGTTAATTCTACTTATGACACGAGTGTTCCTGCCTGAACTGCAGTGGAGGTGGTCTCCGTAGAAGCCCAATATCCCCCCTGGCCAAGCAGCGATTCTTCTTGGATGAGGGGGAGATGTTTGGCCTTCCACATGGAGATTCTGGTTCGAATTTCAGGTGTTAGATTTACAATTATCGCTCTCCATTGGGAGAAGACATAAAACATTTTCTCACTCGCCGTCACTTATATTGGTGAAGTGGTCTAAATGTGACACAAAGCCCAGCCATTCATTGAAGCCAACGGGTCGGGTTAAGCCAATCAGTTAAGCCGTTGCCCACATAACAAACACATTTGCACAGCGGCACAAACGTGATGCGAAGAAGAATTCACTACTGCAACCTGAGCTTACTTTGCATGTTTGACACACTGTATATTACGGTGTGGTTTATGAAAATCTTCCATATCTCTGTGCAACATACAGTATGTATGTGTGTGTATCCTCAACAAGTTTTTTGCACAAAAAAGACAACCAACCATCTCCTGAGTAACAACAGATGCTCGCTATCAATTGCTGTTTAGTAAGTTGTGAACATCAGACCTATGTGGTTCTCTGGGCAGTCTAACAGTTCCTATTACTCTTCTTGACTGTCTCACTGACTCACTGCTAGTTTTGGCCATAGAATTTGGTGAACCTGTTTTACAAAGCATTCAGTAATCATTTTCTCATAAACATGTCCATACACTGCCCTTACTCCACTGACCCTTCATAATAATAATGTAATACAAACATGTAATTTTGTTTAATCTGTATGGTAGAGTATGTTAATACAATTTAACTGATACAATTGGGGTGGTTGTACTGTATCCCTGCTCTTCTATTGAGACATTTAGTCCGTGTCAAAGGTCATGTCTCAAACGAATTTTGACCTAATGGTCAAGATTACATTTAGTGCTGCTTTAAAAGAAGTTTGGGCAATTGCATCCCTGACCAATGAAGGTGGTTCACTGGTTCAAGGGATGACATCTCAGAATTAATGATATATAAAAGTTTTACTATTTTTCTAAATGAATCATGATGGAATACAGTATTGACTTTAGACTGTAAAAATGCCTACAGTTGGTCACAGCTGAGGCAGCTGATTTTCATGTCCTGTTATGATACTGCCATAAGAATCATTTTCATAACTGTTGCAGTATAAGCAATCTTCTTGCTTGTACTGCATTTTTTTTTGAAAGATGTGCAAGTATGCATATCTTGCGAGTCTTGAATTTGCCATTTAGTCAGAAACTGAGATTTGCCTGTCATAAACAAAGGCAGATTATAGTTTTGCTTTTTTAAATGACATTGACCTTGATCTTTGTCATGTCAACACGTTTGATTGACAGTTGTTCTGAATAAATTGACGTACAGTAGCATTTTTTTCTGCAAGCAAATCAAACTGTGAATGTTTCCTATAGTATCACTTACTGTACTGTACAGTGTGCCCACAGATACTGTAGTGGAGTGGTTAAAGCCCCTGTCCTTGGAACCACTTAATACCCCTACTGACCAGAGATCAAATTATGCCTGTGCCTCCCATATCGTCACTGTCGGCCAGAAACCTTGTATCTCCATATTTAAACTTTTTACGTTTCTTCCGTAAACAAATGCCCTTAAGTACTTTGTTGTACAAGAAGATTGTCGTGCAAAAATAGCAGATCTACAAGCTCACGAGGCATCGCATCGTTATGTGTTGGAAGCTTGTAGATCTGCTATGTATACATATTGAACAAGTATTAATGAGAGCTTGTCACTAAAAATTAAAACTATTGTATCAGTTGGAACACAGGTTCTTATTTCCATTTCGTGAAAAGTAACAGTTTTGGACATACAAGGTTTCCACCCGACAGTGAAAATATGCTCTCAGCTTTCCTACTGTCTGTCACAATGACAAAAACATTTAGAGGAGTATACTGTGTTCTCTTAATAAAATAAATAAATAAATAAATAGATAAATAGATAGATAGATAAATGAATTGATTAATTGATTAATTGATTAATTGATTAATTGATTAATTGATTAATTGATTAATTGATTCATTTGCTATTTTAAGAGTACAATGTGTCACTGCTCACATCAGCATTATAATTCGTAATAATCATCACCTGTGATTAGTATAAAAACTGAACTCAAGGCGCAGTCATTAGCAGTTTGCGTTGAAATTACTTGATCAACTTGATTTTGTCGGCATAGGCAAAATGCTGTCTAGAAATAGACATGAATCAGCACTAGTGTCTGCCAAAATGAACGACAAAGTCATCCAATAACAAAGCCACAGGCTACTGTTTGGGTAACAGCCTTTTTGTATCAGATGAATGTTGAAGTGGGTGCAATTAGCAGCTGGCTAACTTAAAGCTTATGCATCAGCTGTGGTCGTTTATATCCATATTCACATTCCTGAAGAAGATCCAACGGGATCGAAACGTTGCACCAGTCGAACCAATAAGTGGAGCTGAGAAAAAAAACTGTATAGCGGACTTTCTTAATTTCCCGTTTATATCCATGTCTTCAGTTAATGCAAGAGGTCAATGAAGTGTTAAAAAAGTTGTGTGCCTGATGACTTAATACCTCAATGTAGTGTAAGGTACAGGTAGTGTTAGAGTGTGGGCAACCATGGCCACATGATTCTGGTGTCAGCAGCAACACTTAAGGAGTGGTTCTAAAGTGGTGTGGTGGTGTGATGATGAAGCACAGATTGCCTATTAAACAGGGAATGTTGAAACATGCCAGCGTGACAGCGTCCTTGCACCCTCTTCAGATGCCACATTGATTCAACCCTTGGCTTTCTCTGAATACTTTCCAAAGCATAAAATCTTCATACGAAGTAAGAACAAGTAAGCATAGGTGATTTGAAGTATTAAGCAATAATAGTTACAAGCACTATACAGAAGCTCTTATACGTTTGCCAAATCTATCTACTGTAGCTATACATTGTGTCTATTTCCAAAACACAGATTTCCCTACCAAATGTTCAACCGTTCAATGAAGAAAAATAAAAATAAATATGTGCAATAGGCCTCTTCTGAGCAAAATAGCTCTGGAAAACTAGTCCTCTTAAAGTAATATCGGTACCCATCCTCAGATAAATCAGTGACATACTGTAAGAGTGCCTCTACACAGGAAAATCCTGAGAAACATAAGGGACCTGTAGGTGTAAAGATGGACCCATAGGGCCATAGAGCTTTACACAGTTAAATTAAACACGCAGGATTTTTCAGTGTACACCTCACCTGTGCAGTGGTGATATACAGTGAGAGGCCTAGGAGCAGCCAACCCCTGCATTCCCTTACACGTTAGATCACTTTCCCCTGACAGTTCTGTGATTAGGTGGGACATCAACTCCCACTGCTAGCATTAAGTCACACCGCTGAGAAAGGTTTTTCTAGCTCTACTTTACCTCGTTTCACTCATTTCACTTTGTTACCTGACATGCTTCAGCCGAGGTAGATGGCTATTGGGAGTTTTGTTTTCATCTTTACATAATTATCTATGAATACATCTTTGCGAAGGAAAGTGTCTCAAAGGACTGTATTGGTAATGGCCGAAACAATGCAAGACATTGCTGACCTCACGCTACGGTACACTGCTATGCTATAGTAACACCTTTGTAATGCTTCATTTATGCTTCGACGTACGACGGTGTCACTCGCCAAAGATAGCAGATCTAAAAGCTCACAACTTGTCGCAGATGCGACATGTTGCGAGCTTGTAGATTGGCTATTTTACACCCTCTTACGACAAATCATAAATCTGGCTTAAGCGACGGAAATAAGGGTCCTGCCTATAGCTCTGAGAATGGTGTTCAACATATAATCCTTGGCTGTCCTGTCTGTTCCAGTTGTGAGGAGCATTTATCAAGCTGTGAGCTGGGGATGATACCGTTTCCATTACAGTGAATCAGCAGTGTATGAAACAGTCCCATCTGCTGCCCTGCCTGTTCCTTTGTACTGTTGTGCACACGTCTGCCCCTTTAATGTGGATTAATTCTGTTTCCTATTGATCCTGTATACCATTTTTTGTCAATGATGTCTGTAGAGAGAGAACAGGGTGTAAACAAAATAGGTTTTATAGCTGAGCTAACTTAAAATGAGTCCAGAGTCTTGTTCAAGGGTTCTGATTCTTAATCAGTGCCACTGGACGTCTAAAACGTCCGTTGATATATAAGCCCCGAGTGCCACTGGATGTCTAAAACGTCAACAAAAAAAAATGTTCAGAACCCAAGATATGATGATTTGAAGATTTGCTGCTCCATTCACTCTTTGTTTAACTTCTTACTGAAAAAGGCTGTATCTCGGCTCCTAAGTGCTACCGCACTACTGCACTTTTTTTTTACAATGAATTTTGGCTGTGGCACACAGAGCCAAAGTTCCATAAATAAGCTGGGCACTGAATGAGTTAAATATGTCAAATATGGCTGATAAAATGTATATTGTCTGTTTCAAACTACATTGACACACAACACAGTTTTGTTGAATCTGAATAAAATATAGACACAGTACAGAACAAAACCAAGCCATTCTGCCAAATTAGTTTCTTTGATTTGTTTATTCTTGTCACTGGATACAAAATGCATCTCACTTACTTCTCCATCATGTCGTTGATGCCAAGTGGCCATTGGATGGTCATTCAATCACATCTAAATGCTGTTACAGGAACACTTGCCCTTATGAAATAAGAGATAATTTGCCTTCTTGGGCTATGATTATTAAGTACCCTTAGAGGGAATCCATTGTAAACTGTCAGGAATGTCATGGTTATCTCCTTTGGTACATTAATGTTTATTAAATATTCATTATCATATTTATTTTTTATAATGTCACCTTAAAAATTAGCTTTTTCATGTAATGGAATCTGGCCTGAAGTCTTAATTCTATAAAATCCCAAACATTCAGTTTCAGCAATCAAACAAATGACACCAGACAAATGACAAGGCAAAAAAGTGAGCAGGAAGCTGTACTTATACAGGTACTACCTATAACTATACACCAAATCCGAAAATAGCTCAAAACGCTTTGCAGCGACGTGTTGTGAGCTTGTAGATCTGCTATTTCTGGTGAATGTTTCCCCAGAATAGGGATGCTATGGCTCAAGTGGTTAAATGTCATGTCTTATCATTATGTTATAAAGGGCAGCACTGAATCTAGATTAGTATTCCAATTGCTAGTAATGGATTCATAAATATGGGTGAATGCTTTTGAAGTGTCTGTTATTGCTTCCTAGTGCTGACATAGTGATTTGTCAAGGAGTACAAAGTAATTAATTAATTAACCCAAGGTTGCCTCATTGGATCAGAAATCATGTCAAAATGAGAGTAAAGATATTTTTGACCCCCCCCTGTGTGTGTGTGTGTGTGTGTGTGTGTGTGTGTGTGTGTGTGTGTGTGTGTGTGTGTGTGTGTGTGTGTGTGTGTGTGTGTGTGTGTGTGTGTGTGTGTGTGTGTGTGTGTGTGTGTGTGTGTGTGTGTGTGTGTGTGTGTGTGTGTGCGCGCTCATCGGCATGACATGCTGGCTGATGCCAAATAATGGCTTTGTAACTTTCAGATGTCATACTCAAAATTAAGGTTCCTCTCCCTCAGGACTACAAAGATGGACTTGATTTCCAACTTCAAATACAGTTAAACCTACCCTTGGATAGGAAATCGAAACTTTATGAACCCACAAAAAAAAAGCACAAACATTTGGCTTGAGAACTGGCCTTCAGAACAGGCCTTTTTATGGTGTGGCCAAAGGCAGTCTGCCTTCATGTACGTTCATTATCGTCGATCGATGAAAACCTTGTATGTCCAAAACCAGGAAATGGAATGGAAAAAAGAACCTGTGTTCCAATGGATCCAACATAGTTATTATTTAGTCACAAGCTCTTCCTTTTCATTGGTTCCATATTTTAATTTATAAAACCCACAGACTTAACCACTTTCACTTACTGTACACATTTAGCAGAAAATAGCAGATATACAAGCTCACAATGTGTCACCGTGCAACGTTGTGAGCTTGTAGATCAGTAATTTTTGCTACTTGTGCGTGACGCTCTTGAAGGGCATTAATTAATTTAATTAATTATTTTGAAAATGTATGGGTAAAAAAATAAAACAGTTGAAATATGTAGATAAGAGGTTTCTGCCCGACACGACAGCAATATGTATGGACCTGTGGTGGATCCCAGGTCCATAGAAGACCACACCACGATCACCATTCATGGTAATGACATCAAACGGGTCACCTCCTATAAATATCTAGGAGTACAGATCGATTGTGAAATGAGCTGGCACACTCATGTGACAAGTGTGTGTGCAAAAATACACCAGCGCCTTCATTTTCTCCGTAGGCTTAGACTCTTTGGTGTATGTAGAAACATAATGCTGATCTTTTATAGTGCTAGTATAGAGTCTGTTGTTAGATATGGTATCACCAGTTGGTTCGGAAACCTGACGGTAAAGTATAAGTCTGAGATCCTTAGATTAGTCAAAATGGCAGGGAAGATTATGGATATGTCCACACCCCCCATTACCCCCCAGGTCATTTTTGAGCAGTCCACCATTGGGCTGGCTAAGAAGATTGTGTCTGACCCCTCTCATGTCCTACACACTGAGTATAGGTTACTGCCGTCAGGTAGGAGGTACGGGACCCATGCGTTCAACTACAATAAGTACAAGTACTCCTTTGTCCCTATGTCAATTACACTCCTCAATGATGTCCTTGCGGTGGGCAGACGGCGGGGCAGAAGGTTTTGAGGTGTGCTAAGGTGTTGGTCTGATTGCACTATATGCTGAATGAGGTGGCTATTATTATTTATTATTATTATGGAGGGTGATGACTAGGAAAACGGACTGTACATGTCACTGTGTGTTTATGTTTTTTGTTTTTGTCTTTGTCCTGTACTGTATGCTATTGTGTATGCTGCTGGTCTGTGTGTCCAAGACAAATTTCTCCTAAGGGAGACAAAATAAAGTAACCTTGAACCTTGTATCTATGTATTTCTGTCCCCTCAAAGGTAGACCGATCACATCTCTACATGCATGACAGCATGGAAAAGAATAGGATGTTAACTGCTTAACTGTATATGCAGTCCACCTGCGTGCTTATGGAAGTATCTGCATTCGTCATGTTTCTCCACTTAGTTATTCAGGTTTTTCCTGTAGGCTCTACATTGCACTTAGTAGTTGTGTGAGCGCAAATAACAGGAACCTGTGCACACTTGATTGGATTTAACTGTGTTCTGTGGAGCTGAATGGATGACACACACACTCACTGACCATTAACTCATTTTTTAATGTACTGTATGTACACAGTAAATGTCTCTCAGTGTAGATCCATGGAAAGGGGAAAAAACACCAAAGGTCTGGCTGAATGAACAACAACTATAACTGCAAATGAACAGCAGTTCCAATTAGATTATATTACATGTGCTTTATCCACAAGGGAAATAGATTTTGCTCAGGTCAGTACAGTACAGAAAAGGCAATAAATGCATACAGTAAATAGGTAAGCACCACAATAAACAAGCAATAAGACAAAGTACAAAAAACAATAAACAGAGTACACAAATTCTCGCACTAACACTCTCTGACCATCATAAGTCCAGACTCTCTTGTTTGGTGGTTAGGTTATTCATGCATCAATATTGCCAAGAGTCTTAGCTAACATCATCTAGCAGGTTGTGGGGCAATTCAGGCCATGGTATTGCCCCACAACCTTACAATCAGTGCTTGAATCTCAAGCCTAATTTATGCTGTCGTACAACGGTGTTGTGTGCCTAAAATAGCCAATCTATTTTCGTCATGCAACACCACCGTGCGCCAAAGTATAAATCAGGCTTTATTGTGTGAAAGTAGTGCAAACTTGTTTGTGTGTGTATGTTGGCCGCCACCACGTTGAGATATCCGTCACTGCTACAGAGGGGAGTTGAGACCCTCACAGCCAAGCACATAATCATTTCACCTTAGTGATGCACAATCATTTCAATATAACAAATTAATGTAAATCTGTTTTCCTGACTTAATGGCTGGGTCTCAATTTTCATTTTGTGAACAAGTTATATGCCAAGTTATGTGCCCCTACACGTTTTCATGGAGCAGAACCCTAACCCATGTGGCTCATGGGATAAAGAAATAAAGAAATTAAAAAACTATTCTTTCTTTCAAACAGAGTTTGTCAGTCCTTGTCTTATCTTGTGTTCCCACACCTGGCCTGCATCTTGCTGTGGTGAGTGTGCTTTAAATCAAGACAGGCTATTTATCATTGTTTTCTGTATTGAACCTAAGATAAAGCAACTCATAATGTCTTATTTTGCAGAAAACTACTGCGGACAGATATGGAGATTTGCAGATTCATAGATAGCTCCAGACAACCACCGAGCTGATCGACTTCATTTCCTTGGGTCCTCGGCATTCTCGAGATATCCGGGACACAAACTCACTCACTCACTCACTCACTCACTCACTCACTCACTCACAGAGATGGCTGATGCCCATTGAGAATGATGCCCGTTGGGATTGCATGCCCCACCGATTATGCATACCCGTTGTACCCATTGTTGTACCCAAAGAGACCTTTTATGCCCATATATGGAGATCTCTGTATATGTCTGTGTGTCCTTTTATGCCCATATGTGGATTTCGGTGTCAGCCATGCCCAAATATGGAGTCCAGGACAGTTTATGACATCATTACTATGACGTCATATTAATGACATCAGGGTAAGCCATATATGGGGATTTGTGGATTTATCAGTATTTTTTGGGCAACTGCCGATCCGACTGACTTCCCAATCCTGACTGATCCTGACTTTCTGACCCGAGGGTCGATATTAACTTTTGGATTGAAATGGTCAAGGTCAAAATGGAGAATGGAGGTAAAGAGATGCTAAAGATTTATGGTTGTCAAAGGTCAAGGCCACAATCAAGATGTAGAACAAAAATATGTTTATGCAGAAAGGGCTTGCACCCCCAGGTGCATTTGTTTAATTTTATATTTTTTGTTTCTCATTATTTTCTAAGGCGCTATACCAAAATGCTATCTCAGATTTAATCTAGAAAATGTTTAAAGTGACTCATAAAGTATAGTGACATAATAAGGACATTGTAATTCCATTGCATTCTGACTGACAGTGGAAGGCATAGTCTGAGATCAGTGGTCTTGTACCACGTCATGGTTCATTCGTCCATTCAATTTGGATGTAAGAGAGGCTTTGCTCCAAGTTCTTATTTAGTTTTACTTTAAATTATTTAGTTTATGTTCTTATTTAAGTTTGTTTTCAAATACCCCAAAAGGTTATTTTCAAGTCCCCAAAAAACTGTCATAAGCTAGGCTGTGACTATACATATCTTTCTTGTAAAAGAACCTCAATGATGCCCTATCATTTTGACAAGTATAACAGCAGCTTCTGTAGCATCGGTAGGTAGGTATCTTGGCAGCAGCAGCAGTAACCAGCCTGCTGGTGCTGTCAATGGTTGAGCTGCCTGTGAGGTATGCAGCACATGTGATCACTGTAGAATATGGATCACTGTAGAAGTTCAACTTGCCAGTGTGGAACATAGAACCAGAGGCAAAATATCAGGGATTTAGCATTTATATTATTTATTATTGTTGCAAAACAGAAATGTAGTACAGCAGATAGTCTCTTCTTTCTGTAGTTTGGCGTGATTGTATAACACAGCGATTACAGAAACAATGGTAAGTAATTTACCAAAATGAAGCATCTGTCCTAAGGATAACCATAATGTCTCTCTGTCTGTCGTTTAGTAAACTCCCAATAATGCTCATTCTGGAACAGTCCTTATTCAATCCTTTCATAGGATTAAAGTTCTATGTTTAGCAGGATAAATCAAATGGAGAACATAAAGTCCAAAGGCTGCATTTATGGGCCAATCTTAAGCAGAATTTAAAAAGGCATAAATATCAATTGCGAGAGGTCAATGATACATTTTGATACGGTAATATGATTTTTAGGTTAAACATTCAATTCAAACGTTCAATTCTGGCATTTTCTTGCGGGTAAAAGAAACACTCATCATTCAGGGTCAAAATGTTCAGAAGCATTTTCATTTCAGTATAGCAAAAAATAGAAAATACCTTTTCAAATTAACTTCCTCAAGATGTAATGAATTATATCAATTTCAATTAGGGAACTTCTTACAGGGATGTTGGGAAATATGCAATCATCACTAAGTTGTGCTACAGTGTTTTGCTCATTTGTTAACCCATTTTGGGCGGGAACCCCTATTTGTAACTACCTTTCAGGACGGGAACCCCTTTTGGGTTTCCTGTTGCTATGTACAGTATAGCAACATGTTTTGGGGCTAATTTTTGAACACATGTTTGAAGTTTTTCAGAAAACTTCTGAAAGTCAGGATTTAGAAGGCGTTTTTAGAATCGGCCTCAGGTCTAAATGGGTTAACCATATGCTTCTATTTGAACTAATTCCAGAAGACACCTTTCACTTGAATAATGTGTGAAGTCAAGCTGGATACTCTCCATCAGCAGTCTTTATGGTATAGAGGACATGAAAATCTGTTAACATCTAGTTCAGCTAACTTCAGTTATTAGTTCACTAATTGGCAAACTTTGCCTATAAAATGTATATAATAGTTTCCTTGTTCGTCAAACTTCCACACGCTCCATCACCTTTACATCATAATTAGTAAAACCCACATGTTTTGGGGGCATTATGTTCTGGAACACTTTGCACTAATGAAAAGGTGTCATGTAGTGAGCAGGACTTGATGGATTGGATGAAAACAACCCCTGGAGGGGTCTTTGGCACCGCTCTGCAGGAGAAACTGAGATTGACACTGCTGGGCTAAAGGAAGCCATGTCACTGCCAAGTAAAAGCCCAATGATGTGATTGATGCTACTCAACCACCACCTGCAGACAAAGCCCACTTAGGATAAGACCCCTCAGCCCTCATTGTCTTGGTACAAGACAGTTTTTACACTCTCAGAGTTAAGCCTGATATGTACTTTGTTGTACAATGGTGTGTACAAATTAAGCATTAAACTAGCACTCCGTATCAAGTCTAATATGGAAAATGATGCTTTATGTCTACCATGGACAATACTTGAACTGAACTTAAGCTAACTAGCCTACACCATATAGCTTCACTTAAAATTGTGCTACTGCTCCACTGCATTGTACATTGTTAGATTTATTATGGCTTTTCTTTTAGTATTATAGGTTCAGGTTGCAATGTCTCTATGCTGCATAGATTTTCATATTAAAGGCAGTGTAATCAATGTAGGGTATTAAAGTGATATTTTTGGACCAGCAAAACATTATTTCTTTATTTGTAAAATGTAAAGCTCTATATTCTGATAGTAATCATTGCTATGGTGTTTGTTCATTAACAGGAGTCTCCCTGTGTCTGCAGCTCTTTATTAAACAGAAAATGAATTTTCAGGTGGATTGCCAATTTTGTCCAATCAGGAGAGATTAGCTATAGGCTACAATTTTATAGCGTTCAATAGTTTCAATTTTGCCCGTTCATTCCTTTATGTTATCACTTCCCATTTCAATTATGTTTTATCCTGTATTCTCCTGAGTTCTCTCCCCTGATTGGAGGAAATTAGTATTCAGACCTGAAAATGTAGGCTATTTTCTGTTTAATGACGATCTGGAGGGATGCAGAGACCTCTGTTACTGAACAAACACTCTATAGCAATGAATGCTATCATATAGATTGTCTCTTATTTTAACCAAAAATATCACTTACTGCATGCACCTTTAATCACTTAAAGCATTATACTTTGTTGACCTGGGTCCCCCTGTTGGCCCCTCCTGTTTTTTCTTTGTACTTTATTATCAAGTAGATGTCCCATATCCCTGGACAACCCCATTTCTTTTGCTAGTTTTAGTAGTAATATAATTTATTCTCCATTCATGTGTGTTTTTATCATTTAAATGTGATGGAGGGGAGGGTCATTGACATGTAAGAAAGTGGCAATGATAAGACTTTGGCATTGAATGATGGAAATGACTGACTGAATAATGGATGTGTTTTATTATCATCTGTGAGATGATCATCCCTTTGAAATTGTGTGCAAATCATTAGCGTCTGTGTAACACAAGTGCAACAATCAGAGCAAAAGCAGAAAAGAAACAAGAAATGATTGCTCAGAAGAGAGCAAATGTCTGCCAGGAGGCATGCCCTCTCTCCATCTTTCTCTCTGTCTGGGGCATATTATGGTGACAATGTTTTGGTGTTGTTCGCAAGTATGAAAAGGTAATTGGGAAGAGATATAATAAAGGACTCTCATTATGTAATTACATTAATACGCAGATACAGTATATTACAATACATTGCTTATGTGTGTGCAACCCTCCCAGCTCCAATGTCAAAGATGCTGCACATAATTCTAGTTAGTAGTGAGAGTGACAGTAAACTGGGAAAGAGAGTAGGGGAATAACATGCAGCAAATGCCGGCCCGGGAATCAAACCGAGGACTCGCTGTCAGGCATTAGAGCCTATGTGGTGCGCGCCCTAACCATTCGGCTATCTGGTCACCCAACCTGCATGTATAATTCTGAACAGATTTCTTTCATTCAATGTTCTTTGTAATGATTGTAATTCCTTTTGTCAATTATGTTTGTATCACCAGTCAATCGAAGGTTGTGATTTGAAAGGTGTGGTGTTTTTGCTGCCCGACATAGTCACTTTGCTAGTCCTTTGCAAGAGGCAGTAAGCTTTTTAATGTCACTGACATCATGGCTACACAAGTTAACAGTTACATTTGTACATGAAACTGAAAGGTAATGGCATGTAGGATGATATGTACACAGCTATATCTGAAAGGTGACAGACCATGACAGCATAGTCTCGTGAAAGAGACCTCAGACTTGGTCTCTCAAGCCATATGCACACAAGACATATTTAACGTTCAATTCGGTAGGGATGTCCCAATAAAATCACCCAAGACATGTTATTTTCAAATGCAGCATGCTTGTGTGGTAACCTGTCCTGTACGTAGCTGTGATTTCAGTGCTCAGGTGGTGCAGTGGTAAAGTAGCTGCCCACCACCACGGAGATCGTGGGTTCAAATCCACCGTGGTGCATCCGGCTTCGTCAAGCGTCTACACACACGAAGACAGTAATCGTACGAGCTGGGGTGGTACCTGTCAGCAGGGAGTTGGGCGGGAGGAGTAGGACACAAGCTCTATGTCCTCCTGGCTCTATGTCCTCCTGGTGGGGGCTCCTCACTGGTAGGTGAGTCAGTAGGATACAGTGACAACACAGAAATGTGTGTGGGGAGAAATCAATTGGCATGACGACTAAAGTGAGGAGAAAAGTGGGTAAAAAACTATATATTAAAAAATATATGTATCTGTGATTTCAAGACAGCGCTGTATTCATTTTGGTGCATTGGCACTCTAAACTCTGTCAAAGCGCCTAAAGATTAACTTAAGACAGCCCAGGCTGAATTGAATGTGCATGGACATCAAGACACTGGGGGTTTTGGGCTATGTTGACATTGATGAATGTATATATTTTGCTGTTGGCTTAGCTGCAATTGGCTAGTAACACTGGTCCCATAACATGGAGGGATAGGAGTGTTGTAAGTAGTTTAGTAGCCTAGCATAATTTCCATGACCGAGACGGACAGGCATATCTGATTGGCTAGTATTGGGCCATAGCCTCTCGAAAAATATTCGAGAACTGAAGTCCTTGGCCTGATGTCAGCGTGCACAAGAATTATGATACGGATATGAAAGATTAGGTGCGAACACACACACACACACACACACACACACACACACACACACACACACACACACACACACACACACACAGGGGTGAACACATGACCACCTTTCAGATATAATAATGCAAATGATGTGCAATTAAAGAATTTGAATCAGAATTATTTTATTGCCAGGTCTGTTATACGCATATGAGGAATTTGTCTAAGTGAGTTTGCTGCAATTATTTACAAAAAATATTTGTTTGTTTTACACAAAACGATGATTGCCAATGTGCAGCGCCATCTTCAATCTGAGTGAAAATGATAATAAGATTTTAAAAATCCTAATGATATTAGTGAGTGAAATCGTAATAACCCGACTTTCATGTGAAACTCTACTGCACCTTGGAAAAAGATAGGCTATGCAATATTGCCTCACTTTAAACGAGACAATCAAGAAATGGCCACATAAAAGTACTTTTTGGACAGGGAGCGACCTTTTCCCATACAAGCCAACCTGCTTAGCTCTCCAGTGCCATAACTCAAGTCTTAGAGAAATCATAATGACAGTCTGGATTTAGCTCCTTCACCACTGCACATTGGCTCACTCGCTCCCTTTTGACAGAATTGACCAGAAAGCTGTTAGGCTTGAAGCCTATAGGCTACTCTTCTCTTCCCGCTCATCAAAACTTTGTAAGTCAATGGAGAATACTTATTATTCATTATCAAACTCCAGTCCACTATGTGTGAAGTAAAGCAGCAATAAGGAACACTGCAGCTAACCCACATACTTTACATGTAGCTCACACGCACACACATTTGACCATAATACAGTATCCTATATTATCCTATATTAAAATTGCCTAGAGGCTGGGTCAACGGTGGGTGGACGTCACAAACGGAACATCGGGACGTGCGATGCGCACCGTTGCTCCGATCCGCACCAAACTTGGCGCACACAACTGTTCAGGGGTCTGCCATCAGAATAGCCACAGCGGCCCCCAGGGGCCCCTGGATGCTACAGACATCCAGGGAAAAGTTGCTGCGATCTGCACCAAATTTAGCACATACACTTTTAAGGGGCCTGCCATGACAATAGTCCAACCAGGAGGCACATGCGGCCCCGCAGGGGCCACGTCAGGGGCCACCGGGAGCCACAGACACATTGTTGCTCAAATTCTCACCAAACTTGGCACAAATGTTGTTCATGGGTCTGTCACGAGAATAGTCTCACCAAAACAAACTTGCACACATACGGGGCCCAACAGCAGTGTTACAGCAGTGTTTAACACTTCAAATGGCCATAACTCGGTGACCATTTCTCTGATTGGCACAATATAGGGCTGGATTTGAAGGCTATATATCGGCCTGAAAATCTAGTAAGTGAAAACAACCTGTAAAATCTCAATCAACATTTTGAGTTCCCAAAATTAGTTTCTAATTAATTACCATTGGAGCAGCTCCAGATTACGGCCTGATTTTAAACTGAAACGCATGACGTGTTATCGCATCATGTTTTTTTTTTTCATTTGAAAATCAATCAATATTCAGTAAGCAACATGGCCGTACAACTAAGGCTTTAGCCATCTGGTCTTTAACTTTGGAACAGAGGGATGCATGTTTATCAATAGGGATTGACCTGGTCAATTCTGCGAAATATGCATTGGGTTGGATCTTCAATTAAAATCCATGACATTGAGGCTCATTTGTTGCTTAGACACTATAGCTTAACAATGGTCACCACTCCTGTGTAGCATTTGGCAGAGCTTCACATTAATCGCCTGGGTAATGGGCAGACAGGCCTATTGACCAGCAGTCCAATAGGACAGAGGGGCAGGACATACAAATCAAACCCTGTCCAGCCCTGTATTGACCCGTCCATAAGCAGAGAGATTAATTAGCTGTGTGGCAGGGGGGAATGAAGCGAGCGTTAAGCCCAGGATGACATGGGGATTTGATTCAACCTATAGAACCATGTCAGACCTGGGCAAAATAGTAGTAGAATTTGTAGGGGCAAGTGTAGGCCTATGGTGTATGTACAGCTCCTGGAGACCTTCTCATGAATCCTTGCAAAGCAGTGGTTCTCAAACCTTTTCATGTCAAGGACCGCCAAACTAATATGTATTTGGCCACGGACCCCCATCTGAAATGAGTTCGTGCCAGGGACCCCCAGAAGAGAAGATTTGGGTTAAAAATTATTTAAAGATCTTCAAATCTTCAGAATCTTCTAAAATGTGATGCTATTAACAATTTTTCAGGCGACCCCCTGGAACCCGCTCAGCGCTCAAGGACCCCTGAGGGTCTCCGGACCCCACTTTGAGAACCACTGTTGTAGAGGACTGAAATTCTGTGTCTGGATGAAAAGAATTCCATCTGTATACTTTTAACCTTGCATCCCTATTTGAATTTTTTCAAATTTGTCAAAAAGTTTCAAAAATAGAAAATATAGCAGATCGCAGATCTACAAGCTCACAAAACAGTGGGTATTTTTGTGTGACACCAACTTATGTTATGATGAAGTATAAAATAGGGCTTCCCCCAATTTTTCAACCTCTTCATATAATTGATCTTCACTGATATGATATGGTACAAGTTATTTCTACTCGGTCTGTCTCTCAGAAGAGGGCTGTGGACAATTCATGTTGATGTGACATCGTTTGGCAGGGTTTTCCCCCCCCACATTTTTTATTTTATTTTCTATTAACACAAGAACAATGGGTTCCATTATAGCATGCTAACTTTCCAGGAATATAAAGCCTGCTGTTTCTGGACCCCCATCTGAAAATATTTTGTGCCAGGGAGCCATATAAGGTTTGTTTTGTTAAAATGTATTTTTTTCCCCACATTTATTTCAAGATGTATTGACAATAGCTGATCTACAAGCTCCCACAACACACAACACGATCTACAAGCTCCACAAGCCACAACACGATCGACAAGCTCCACAACATCGCCCCATTTAGACCTGAAGGTTAAACTTCAAATATTTATTCAAAAATGTCAACAAATGTATGTTTCTATATCCTGTACATAGCAACAGGAACCCTAAAAGGGGTTCCCGTCCTGAAAGGTATAGTTACAAATAGGGGTTCCCGCCCAAAATGGAGACATAAATATGCAGTGCATCATAAAGCAAAATATGTATCTGTGCTTTGGGGGTATTTTTGATTGACTGGCAAGTGTTTAAATGAAGTGATCTTTTGAATTCACATTCAAATATTTCAATCGATTTTCAGAAATCTTTATTCCTGCTAAGTGCCTCATTGTAAAGGGAAGGACATCAGTAATAACCTAATGAGTTCAATGTAGAAAGTGACAGTTCTATTTTAACTACATCAATTGTTGATGATATCGCACAATGAATAAAGGATTACAAAATCAATTGTTCTTTGTTGGTAAACAGTAAATGAGGTGAACTGAACATTGATCTCACTACTTTTCTTACGTGACTTCCTTCACTGACAATGATTAGGCCTATAAATGCTGACACACATGAGGAATTACCTTGATGAATACAAGTGGTATTAAATCATCCAATTCAAGGCAGCTGTATTTTGAAAAGCCAGTATTTGTTCATAGAACACACTGGGATGTAACGTGATTTGTGATCTATTGATTCCACAGTTCATAATGGAAATCAAAAGACCACACAGACCAAGACATGAATAGAACTGTATAATACTGAGCTAATACCAAGATCTGTACCATTAAATCTACTCTGAGGGAGGCTCAGGGAGCAGAAATCCATTGCCAACTTTTACTATATTTTACATGATTTGTTAGATATACTGAACAGCACTTATACCACTGAAACATGGCCCACTTACTTTTAAATTAATTGAATAATAATAATAAATAATTTACAGAAGGGGAAAAAAATCCCTTTACTCTCTTTAAATTGGAACCTGTTTTTCTGGCATGCCAATGTCCAATCAGTCCCCAAAAGAGCATACATTGGATGTGACTGACCCCTTGTGGGCAAAACAGTAGGCTATTTCCAGTGGTGGAAAAACGACTTCCATTTTTTACTTAAGTAAAAGTATCAATACTGCAATGTAGAAATACTCTGTTACAAGTAAAAGTCCGGAATTCTAAATGTACTTGCGTTAAAGTACAAAAGTATTGGTATTAAAATGTACTTCAAGTACCAAAAGTAGAAAGTAGGCTACTCATTCACAAGTTTTCAAATGTATAAAAATCTTTTAAAATTACCAGATCTACAAGCTCACAATGCATCACATCATGACATTGTGACCTTGTAGATCGGCTATTTTCAAATGGACGAAATGTATATAGGGCTGAAATGGGTAATGCATGTTTTGTGATAATCAAAATCTACAAAGTAACTAAAGTTTTCTAATAATTGTAGTGGAGTGAAAGTACAATATTTGCCTCTGAGATCAGATGTAGTGGAGTAGAAGTAAAAGTAGGCTACAGAAAATTGGAAATACTCCAGTAAAGAAAAAAAAATACCTCAAAATTGTACTTAAGTACAGTACTTGAGTAAATACTTAGTTACTTTTCACCACTGGCTGGCTATAGGCTATTAAATCAACCCAAATGTAGGCTAGACAACAGGCACATTGTGATGCTCTAAGAATGTACAAAATGTGAATTTTGACTTCTTTTGAGACAGGACTGCATAGGACTGTGTCCACCGAACCGAGGGATTTTTTTTTAAATGGCAGCAATTAAAGGGTCTACACCATGAAAATCACTTTTTTCTTGTTTTTTTGTATTTTTTGGGGTCCCCAGTGTCTCTTATACCCAAAAAAACGATTTTTTTTTTAATTCAGTCATTCCTTCTCATTTCATGGATTTCCAGAATGGGCGTGTCTGAACAGGCGATCTCAGAATGGAAATGTTTATGATGTCATAAACATTAATGATGGCAAACCCAATGTTAAATGAAAAGTGCCCGAATTGCTCCGAAACTTTTTCTACCCCCCCTAAGTGGGGGTCTACGAATAAATACTTCGGGCTCGGATTTTGGCTCCGCCCCCCGGAAGTGGGTGAAACAGGCACCTCAAACACTTGGTGGAATTGTTCAAAAATGTTCAAAGTGTTTTTTTTTTCGATTTTGTATTTTTCTTAGATGCTTCTTTTTATGCAGAATTTTTCCCTTTTTTTTTTTTTTTAATATTTTTTTTTAATATTTATTTTTATTAACAGACAGAATTGCTCAGTAGCCCCCCCCTGCACAAGAGGACGTTTTGGTATTGCAGCTGAAAGTGCTGTATAAGCCAGAGACAATTGACTTGGGATGAGTATATCTGAGTGATGATTTAGGCTCAAACCTTTTGAAAAAGGTTTGAGGGACATACACCATATGATATTAAATATAAAAATTAAGCCTGAATCAGCACTTGTTGTCAATCTTATGTAGATCAATAAACCCAATTAAAAACAAATACGCCCTAAGTTAACGCCTAACCGTTTTCATGAATCAAAAATAGGCTATACTGACTGGTGATTTGTGACAGGAAAAAAAAATATTTCTGTTATATATATATCAGAAATATACATTATTTCATAAAAATTATGCACGATTTATCCTATTTTCACCAACCCACAGTGGGTTTGTGAAAATAGGATACATCGTGCGTAATTTATATTAAAAATATATATTTCCCGTAGTGGGTTGGTAAAAACAGGATAAATCGTGCGTAATTTATATTAAAAATATGTATTTTACATGTAGTGGGTTGGTGAAAACAGGATAAATCGTGCGTAATTTGGCGTGCAGTCACGTGCGTAGAGACGGGGGTACGGGGGGGGGGGGTAGAATCATTGTTTGACAACATCGGTTTCTCGAGAGGATCACACACAGAAGAGGAGCGAGAAAACAAGGGAATCCAAACAATCACCAGTAAGCAATAATTAACTTCCATGATTTACTACACAATCTGCATTCGCTTGATCAATCGTCAATAACCCCCTCCATCCATCCACAGCTCTTACATTGAATTAGTGTAAAAGCTGTGTTTATATTCTAGTCCAGGCTAGCCACGGTCGGAGAAATGTGGAAGATTTGGCCATAGGCTACATGATCTGTCCATCAGGTGGTGGATGGATGGGTCGTGGGTCCGCATCTTTCTTTTTTCCCCCTGATCTTCTTTAAGGATGTGACGCTGTAACGAGACACGCGGCTTATTATAGCAAATGTCTAATAGCCTGTAGAGGATTTAATAATTAACCCTAAATTCGTAATTGCGAATTTCTTTCGCAAGCCATTGCTATAATTGAGTCTCCGCTACTGTAGATGTTTGGATGTTTGTAATTACACCGATCATGCAATGTGGAAGATTGTTGTTTTACGCGAATTTTGATACTATTACTAATTATAGGCCTATCCTGGCATATTTAATTAGTTTTCTAATATGTAGTATCTTTTCACGACAGGTAGCCTACACGCTGGACCTGATCATAGCCTGTTCTTTAAAAAATAAGGAAATAAGTCACACCAATAATAGCCTACTACAACACGTCATCATAATATATTTTTGTCACATAGCCTAGGCCTACTATGCTGTAAAGAAATAAAAAATAAAGTCATGCTGTCCACACCATACCACTGTCTTCAAATACATTGTATGTAATGTAGCCTATACAGTATACTGTAGGCTGCACATTTTTTCATGGTCTTGTAAAGGTGACAGACAAACTTGATGATAAAGGAAGTGGTTTATTCGGACAGCCAGTTAGAATAATAGGCTACCATTAGTGTAACCTCTATTCAATTTAGTAAAAGGTTCTGTAACTGAACATCGGAACACAAAACAGCATTTCCATGTATCAACCAAAATGAACAATTTCATGAACTTTCATCCCAACTATTAACAACTATGTGTGTCAGAAGCATGCTGGGAAAACTCCTCAAGCACTTGTCTCACCCCAGGACACTACACAGCCCCCATCTGAGGGTTCAGCTGTCCCCAGAAAAACAGTGTTGTGATTTCGGTTGACCAACCATGTGGTCCCTTGAGAGTCTCCCTATAACTAAGGGTGGTGAGTGATATTTCAGTTGAGTCTTGTGCGCACAGAACAAGACGACACCAGGCAGTATCACATGGCAAGTTCTGAAGTTTATTACACACATAAAGAATATATATACAGTGTTGGACACGTGACGTGACAAGGACAAGAACAGAATGACTAGGAAATAGGAATAGAACATGCATCTCATATCATTGACCACAGACGTCAGTGTATCTGATTAAGTAGTTCATTGTCATGGCGTCAAGTGTATCAGTAGTGCTTACACAGAGGAGAGCGATTCAACACATGTATGTACTGGGTCAATCAGATAAATGTCATAATTCATAAACAGTCCATCACAAAGTCCTGGAATCCCACTTCAACCTGATTAGGAGGTTTGGGTGCTAGTGCCAGGGTCTTATGATGTTGGGGGGGTATACTCTCAGTGTCTAACAATGTTTCTTCCATGATGGCGAGGAGCCGATAGGGTGCCAGGCAGTAGGTAACAAAGGACGACTATCCTATTATATGGTCCCATACCAGCTGCAGTCAGTAGAGTAGCACCTTGCATGGCCCAGTCCATTTGCCACTGAATTTAGGAGAGACCCCATTCTTCCTCACTGGGTAGGGGTGTACACCCACACCCGAACCCCCAGGGAAAAGTCTTTCCCATTGCCATAAGGACGCAATTGTTGTGTTCAGTGATAGGAAAAGGGCCCAGGATGTTGACACCCACGCATTCCATGGTGGCCCTACCTAGTACTGCTGCAGGGGAGCATGTGTGCGTCGGTTGGTCCCTTTTGTGATGTGCACATTTGTGTATAAAGCAGTTTGGCCAGTAGAAATGGGCCTAGAGTCACCACAGAGTCAGAGTCTGTGACCCCAATGTGGCCTGCACCCACCGAACCATGGGCCAGTTGGGGCACCTAGGCACAGAGGAGGAGGGGCACCAGAAGCCGTCGAACATTGTTTACCTTCCCAGGTGCCTGCCATCTCCGATACAACAGGGCAGGCTGTCAATTAGGGTGAGATTGGCCCACTTGGAGTAGCAGGCCTTATTCTCCCTGTCCAGCAGAGAAACTGCAAATGACTCGGGGCACTGATCTGCTGTCATCCAGTCCCGTACCCGGCTAAGGACAACGTTGCCGTCCTGCTCTTCCCGCAACCTCTGGGGGTCGATGGTGGTTAACACGGTCCTTGCTGCTTTCAGCCGAGTTATCGGCCAGAAGAGCCGCAACCATTGACTCAGGTCAGGGATCCATGGTCCTTTCGGAGAAGGAACCGATGTCCGTACAAGCATAGATGAAAATGTCAAAGCGCCCTGACCACTGCCACCACCAGCTCCCTGTGGATATCGCAGTAGTTCCGCTCTGGACAGCTATGGGAGCAGTTATAATATGTCACCACACGCTTCCTATGCTCACCCTCTTGGGATGGCACCACGCCCAGGCCCATGTCACTGGCATCGGTGTCCACAATGAATGTCTTGCTGGGGTCAGGGTACACCAGGATCGGAGCCACAGCTGTTCAAAGGATACACAGCGCACTTCATTCCACTGGAATGTCTGATTCCAGTGGGATGCATGTGAGCGTCGGCTGGTCCCTTTTGTGCTGTGCTGTTTGTGTACAAACAGTTCAACATCCTGTCGGCAGTTTGGCAAGTAGAAATGGGCCCCGAGTCACCACAGACTCAGAGTCTGTGACCCCAAATTGACCTGATCCCACTGAACCATGGGCCAGTTTGAGCACCTAGGCACAGAGGCGGAGGGGCACCAGAAGCAAGTCGCTTTAGATAAGATCATCTCCCAAATGCCTAAATTGAAAATTATGTGTTGTCTTTCTCTTTAGGCCAAATGTGAAAGATTGTCCCAAGTATTCCCTAAATGTTCCCTCAAGCATCTGTGGATCAGCAAACAGAGGATTGCTTCTATCTTCAACGACTCAAGGAAAAATGAACAAGTGATCAGTTGGATGCAGGTGACTAATCTCAACCATAACCCAGTTATTTAAGGAGACTTTTGTTTAACTATTAAGGATTGCACAAGTATTTTAAGTGTAAAAATGTATGGTCCATAAGGTAATAGTGTGGCAAATGTTTTTAAAAAAACTGTACGCTATGTGCTAACATTCAAATTTAAAGAACATGATAACAAAGTAAGAACTGAACTCACTGAATAATAAGTTACCATCTTTGGTGAGATATAACCGTGCTTGGTGCCTACAGTACTTACTGTAGTATCATTGGCTAAAATTACTGTATGACACTGTTACAGGTGCTTTTACTTACAGAACTAACTTGTTTGCTCTACTTAGTGGAGTCTGTAGGCTGTTGATTAATCACACAGATTTGCGAAGTAGGTTTTAAAAAAATGCTGGAGATAGAGGACATCCAATTTGGAAACTGGAAACTTACATAGTATGTTTTTATATCACTTCATATCCTAAATGTTGTATAAAGATGATTTAATTGGCAGGCATTGGTGAAAGAGTTGGTTTCACTTTATTGTGTAATTTATATCTAGAGAACAAGAATGAGTTAAATATATTACTATTTTTATTTTCATTTACCAATGATAGCGCAGCTGGGCTTCGTTATTATTCAATATTTTATTTCCATCTTCTTTCAATGTCCTTATTCATTAAGATAATCTGCTGCCTCTCAACTGACAGTGAATTGTTTGGAGAACTATGGGGTGTGGGGGCAGCAGGACAGATGCCCTAGAACCTCGCTATCTGGAGAGCTGGACCAAAGAAACAGAGTCAACATGGCTGACCAGCACGGACACTGACATTCCCCTGTCCTCCATCCAGAGCATCCCTTCTGAGAACTCCTCTGAGACTGGCTTCTGTTCTGAGAAAACACTCAACCATGGTAAAAAACAAAACATGAATAATTGATAGTTGAATGGTTGGATGAATGACGAATTGATTGATGTCCAACATGGAACAAAAATGCTTAATATATAATATATAATATAATATAATCCCCAAATGGCTGAATTAATACTTAGAATGATTCCCTTGAGAGAATACTTTATCCACTTTGATGTGAGAGTTGTTTTTATTTTTTTATTCCCATTCCCAATTCCCAGTTTGCCCTCTATTTTGACTTTTCTGCACAGACGACGGCACTCAGTATGACGGCACTTTGTCCACTGCTACTTATTGTCAGGCTCTTCATTATATACTTTGATACAGTTATTACTGATATTGTATTAAATGAAAGTACAATTTTCATCCATTTGGGAATTGCATTAATACCAGTCAGTGTTTGCTCTCCACTTCACTAGAGGAGACCAGTTAAAGGTTAATAGCCCCACTGCCCAGTGTGTTTTCTGTTTTTTATTATCACGTTATATTTAACATACAGTAATTGGAACATGGAGAGTTGTTTTTATCAATTAAATTTAAATGTAATCATTCATGTTTATTAAGTTCAAAACAGGCTTACATCAAATTGTTTTAGAATAATTAGGGCCCGAGCACTGCACAGTAGTGCGAAGCCCTATTGAAACTGCGATGATTATTCTTTGCACAAATGAATCGCGTTTTTGAGGGGCAATACGTACTCTAAAAGTTACGCAACATTGCACACACATTACCAGTGGCGAAAAATTACGTATAAAAAAAATAAAAAGTGGGCGTGGCCTAATGGCTCAATAGCGCCCCCTACAAAACTTCGTGCTTCAAGCCCGACAATACGGTTTCACCTACATGTATAAAAATCGGTACACACCTGTATCATGTCCCAACTTACGAAAAAGTCTCTTGGAGTCATGACCAGAACCAAACAGGAAGTCGGCCATTTTGAATTGATAGTGGCGTTTTTGTGTATTTCACGCCATTTCCACAGGTTGTACTTTAAGAACTCCTCCCAGGCGGATTATCGGATCCGCCTCAAATTCGCTCAGAGTACACAAAAGAACGATGAAAAGTTATCAAAAGCTTGAGTTTTCGTAAAACGGCATGACCGTGGCAAAGCGTCAAACTTCAACGCCAAACAGGAAGTGAGAATAGCCGATCTACAATTCCTATTGGCTGGGCTTTAAACAGCCATAACTTCTGTTCGCAGCCTGCTACCGAGTACAAATTTGGTATGTGGACTAAGACCACCAATAGGGACGAGCTGTAATTTCTGAAGCTCCGCCCCCTCTGTCTTCCTATTGGCCGGCCTTTAAACAGCCATAACTTCGGTTCGCAGCATGTTACCGAGTCCAAATTTGGTATGTGGACTAAGACCACCAATAGGGACGAGCTGTAATTTCTGAAGCTCCGCCCCCTCTGTCTTCCTATTGGCCGGCCTTTAAACAGCCATAACTTCGGTTCGCAGCATGCTACCGAGTCCAAATTTGGTATGTGGACTAAGATCACCAATAGGGACGAGCTGTCATTTCTGAAGCTCCGCCCCCTCTGTCTTCCTATTGGCCGGTCTTTAAACAGCCATAACTTCGGTTCGCAGCATGCTACCGAGTCCAAATTTGGTATGTGGATTAAGACCACCAATAGGGACGAGCTGTAATTTCTGAAGCTCCGCCCCCTCTGTCTTCCTATTGGCCGGCCTTTAAATAGCCATAACTCGAGTTTGCAGCATGCTACCGAGTACAGATTTGGTATGTGGACTTAGACCACCAATAGGGACGAGCTGTAATTTCTGAAGCTCCGCCCCCTCTATCTTCCTATTGGCCGGCCTTTAAACAGCCATAACTTCGGTTCGCATAACTCCAGATGGCAGCATGCTACATAGTCCAACATTTATGGGTGGACTTTTTTTTTTCCTAACTTTTTTTTTTCAAAAAAATTGTCCGATTTGTTTTTATCTGTTTTTTTTTTTTTTTTCCTTTTTTAGGTTTCGGTTCATTTGCTTAACACATACAGTGCCAAGATCCCGTCTACACGTTCTTTCAAATCCATCGCTTGAGTGCCAGGATTCATAAGAGCCTGTTTACACGTTCTTTTGAATTTTCATTGTTTAATCTGTGATCGCACGGCTGTGTTTATTTCTCATCAACACTTTCGTTTTCCACTTACGTCACACTCACCCGGAGCCGGATGTAAAAAAAAAAAATCATTTCCGGGTCACGTTGTTTTTCTCCGGTGATTTTCGGCCAGAATAAGGAAAAACACGGTTTTTCACACGGTAGAAAAGACAAACGGACAGCTCAACTTCTATTTTCTTTGGTCCGGGTGACTAACAGCCATCGTCGTAGTGTATCACGTCGTTTTCAGGCCGATCAGCGGGCCGGGAATTGTCGAAAACGTCACATCCTTTGAATGACCGGATATGACGTGGGCCTGTTTGGGAGGGGGTGAGCGAGGTGATCAATGTTTGGATGTGCTGCTCTCTACTGGTGGAACAATCGTAGGTGCTTGACAACACAATCAGAGAATGTATTTGAATGAAAAATTACAAAACAAAAAAATTAAAAAACACGCAAATTGCTGGCACAGGGGTGAGTACATTATGAATAAACTCTGGCAGTCAATGTGTTAAGCTATAGCCTTAAAGGCTTGTATCTTGGACAGAACGTCGAGGGCCCGTTCATCGCTGCTTGCAGCTTTAATAATAATTATTATTATTGTATTTAACATACATTTAATTAAGAGTTTATAATGAATAGTTCACATTTTACAAACTTTCTTGCTTTACGCAGACTTTCTTTTATGCAAATTAAAATGACCCTCCATTTAACCATGTTAACTGCTGGTCTGCCTTCCAGACAGCCATTAGGCTATGACTTCATAGCATACTGCAGCTCTGTAAATGCTTGCAGCCATGGAGACACTAGTGACCACACACTTTTAGCTGAGGGGCATAATCAGAACAGATGGTACAGTGTTTAATCATCACCACAGTTTGTTCTTGGACACTGCAGGTGCAATTTCTCCTTTCAAGTAAAACTCTTGTGGGCAAACATTGGTTTGCCAGGCTAGATCTTTATGGCTACTGTTCTGGGGGCTACCCATTAGTCTGACAGCCCATTATTCCAATATCTCAATAGTCCGAAAAATGTTAGGTTAGTGTGAGGTTAGGCTTGGGTTATAGGCTTAGTTATAATGTGCGGCGTCTGACCAATGGTACTTAGGAACAATGGGCTGTTGGACTAATGGCATGGTACTACTGGTCAGGGTGGGGTTGTGGACATTTGGCAGAAGTTTTCAGATTTTTCCTCCATCAGTCGACCCACAACTGTTAATCTTTACAGGGGAAAGGAACTTTTCTACGGCTCTTAAATTAGATTTTTCTGAGTGCTACCATGAAACTCTGGAATTGGAAAAGTGTCTGCCTGGTATGTTATAGACGCCTGGACTTATGCATTTACAACCTTTCCTGATATTGAAAGGTCCCTGTCCTGCCACTGAAGGAGCTTGTCTCCAATTTTTGGCAATTTAGACTCGCAATTTGTGTCCTATGTGTACACCCAGCGCCTTAATTGTGTACATTTTCTCTTTGAGACCCTACTGGTTCTCTCCAAAATAGTCAAGAGTATTTCACATTTTGTCTTTGTTGACTTTGGTTAGTGAGGCTGCAGTAAATGTGTTACACATGGACGGTGTGTGCTGTAGATCTATTATCTGTAAGAGGGAGGGTCAGTGTATCCAGACTCAGTTCAGCCTCTTTGCCTGCACCACCTGGAATAGGAATCTTCTTTAATATTGCTGCCGTCGCAGGGCTGCTAAGTTGCTTATCTCTGTCAGTCACAATGGGACTTACTGTAACTTGGGAATGAGGAAGGGGAATATGGTAAACTGGGAAGTATCCCTATGCACTCTTGAAAAGGCAGTTTTTCATTTGAAGTTTAGTTTAAATTATTTATTGGGAATAACCCCTTGAGATGAACCATCTCGTTTTCAAAGGGGGTCCACATTTACAGAATACATATTAATACATACATTTGGAAAACAAAACAAAAACAAAATACAAACAAAAAATAAGAAATAAACCGAACAATTCAACCAAGGGAGAAAAACTAAACAAAACATACAACAACACAACAACAATACACAGAACACATATATGAATCATTGCATCATAGATCTGTTATAATGATGATTAGTGAAAACTTGAACAGGTAATCTCAAGGTGAGAGGACAGTGCAGTTTTAAACAATTGAAGAGATGTTATTGACCGAATATGAATTATGAACAGGTAGATTGTTCCAGTCAGAAGGAGCTTTAAACCTAAAAGATTTTTGGAAACTGATTTAGATACTCTTGGAACATCAAAGAAAACCTTTGCACAATATCTTAGTTGATGTTTAGAAGTGAAATCATCCATATACTATTTGAGATACTGTGGATAATTAAACTGTAACCAGTGCTGCTGTCGTCTTACTGTGGGAGATGGCAAGTTAAGATTTTCATACATGGTGCAATGATGAGTCATACAGTATATGGACAGCCAAGAACAAATCATAAATCTGCATATTGTATTAAGTGGAAGAAGGTTAATTTTAGATGCAGTCTGGTAGACTACAGCAGCATAATTCATAATGGTTAGTATGAGTTGAAGAACCAGTTTCGTTCTGACTGTAAATGTAAAACATTTTCTGTTACGGTAGAGAACACCAGTACGTTTTTTTCCTAACAATGTTATCAATGTGACTTTTGAATGAGAGTTCTGAATCAAGCCATAGGCCAAGATATTTGATGTGATCAACTCTATGCAGTTGTGTACCATCAAGAAAAGTGATATTAAATGATTGATTTTTGGTTTTAAATGCAAGATTCTGATTAGTCCCAAAAAGCATAGTCAGTCATGGTTTGATACCTTGCTTACCGTGCTGTAACCAATTTAGCAAATGGAGGTCTACTGTATTTAGTGAATGGAGCATGGCATTATCACCATCAAAGGATTGATTTGCTGTGGGTTTGTGGGTCACATGCATAACGATGACCAACTGTTGTGGGACTGAATAGTTCTCCTAGTTCATACTTAGTGCAAACTGACGTTAGAGAATACTTACTGTTGAATCCACTAATTAAAATGTGCTTTTGCACATTAAACCAGAAGGTTAACCTTTTGCCTTATTGTGTCTGAGGACACCTATGGTTGGTACACAGTGTTAATTGAACTGAGTGTACAATTATTCAAATGGATCAAAAAGGGTCTGAGAGTTAAAACTTGACCCAAATGGACCCAGTCCAGTTTGGCTCTCACAATAAAATGAACATTGAGGCTTTTTAACTGTGTACTAAAGAAAAGAGACTATTCCTTCCCTTTTCCTGCCCAGAGCTCCAAAGCAGATTTGGCGATTATGAGAAAGTGTGTTATTATTTTGTGTTGTTTTGATTTGTTCCAGTTCCAGATTTGTTTGAAGATGGCCTACCTCCTCCGGCTCAGGCTTACCTTAAAGTCTGTTCAGCTCTGTCTGAAGCCAGTCTGAATGAGGGGAAGGCCAGCAGCCCGGCTGCAATGCTGCCCCCTTCACAACAGGCAGTGATGCCACCTTCATTGGGTACCACAGTTCAGCGCAGGAGTGTTTTACGCACAGAAGAGATTGTAAGTCATTCTTTGGTGATTTTTGATTGCCCTTTCTTGAGTTAAGAAAAACACAATTCTAGTATTTGAGCAAAGGGAGGAAGCCCTGGATATATTAAATAATAGAATTGTTCTTTATCCAAAGCCATGTTAGAATCTCTTGTGACTGACCTTTGGTTTCCCATTTACAGTGAAAAGCTAATGAATAAGGTTGAGTTGTTGTAATTGCACTGGGGCCAGTGCAGCCTTGTCTTTACCATTTCAGGATTTATGCTTCTTTTTTTCTACCCACTTATCTAAAGAGTAATAATTCATTCATCTCCCCGCGCAGACAAAGTGGCAGGACAATCGGATGTCCACCAAACAGGTGACCATCACTGTGACACAGAGCATCCGTCAGGTGGACAAGAACGGAAAGATCAAAGAGAAGTCTCTCACCACCTACGAGGTTATGAAACCTCTTGACACACAAAAGCCTTAAAGGGTAGCGATTGTACAGGGGAAAGCAATGAAGGTGATGAAGAAAGATTGAGGGTTAAAGTAATGGTGATTCTTACATTCAAAGTATGCCTCAAATATGTAGTGAAAGTACAAGAGGAATGTCTGAATTGGAATGAAATTGTGCTTGACAGACTGTCAGTCTTAGAAACATAGCACATAGCACGGACTCTCCAGAAGTCCTTGTTATACTAGTCAGGAGTGTGTTTTATACATAATGCAGTATTTTTGTCTGCTTGCTGCTGTTACAGCAGTTATTTTAAATTGAAAGACGATTTAATTGTGATGTTTATATAGTATGTGAACACAGTTTGACAAACAAACAAAAATTCTTAGGAAAGAGTATCACAGAAGAAAATGTAAATGTATTTTATTTCATTCCTGAAACCAGGCAGCTTCTTTCAAAGTCCCAGAAAGACAATCATCGCTAATTCAAATGTATTAACTGGTCTTGAATCCCAAAGATTTTAGTGAGCCTTTGGAGAGATTTTCAACACAGTAAAATCCTGTTAATTTAAAGTTGCAATCTTACAGTTTCATGTCCTATGGGAGTACTATAAAAGTTATTTTGGTAATGAATTTTTCTATTTAAAAAAAGCTGCTGCCAATGTCTCAGATTTAAAAGACATCTTGATTGCATTATTTACTTTGTGCAAAGCCTACAGTCGAGCTTGTGTTATTAATTAGAAATGGTCTGCATTCATCATGTGTGCATTATATTAACTTTTGTTAGAACTAACAGTACAGTGTTTGAATTTATGGTGTCTTTACAGTAGCCTACATGTCACACAATTTTTACTGACAATAAACATGACAGAAAAGCTCTCCATGTTTTTAAGCCACTTCACAGAAGCTGCAGAATTAGTTAATATAGTTAATAAATGTAATGTGATGTTTCCATGCAGAGTGGAGAATACATTTGGTGCAATAGTCATCTTAAAAAGTTATCACTATTGTTAATAGTTCAGTAGAGTGCATACCTCTGTCAATGCTATGTACCTGTATGTAATTGTCAAGATTATGCCATTTCTACCTGAGATATATCATTTTGACTTTTGACTCATCATTCCCACCAAGTTGCATGAAAATCTGGTCATCCACTCTTTGAGTTATTTTGTCAACAGTGAAACGAATGGAATGAAGGTAAAACACAACCGCCAACCAACTCCATTTTGGCAGCATCATCTTTACTCATAGTATGTGACACTGACTCTGGAAGATATGGCACAAAAATGTATGCTCCGTCTTTTGACACGTCGCACAGTGAAAATAGTCGAGCTTCAAGCCCACTACGCATTGCGGGCTTGTATATGGGCTATTTTCGGCGCATTCAAATATAAATCAGGCTTTACAGCTGGACATATTCTTTGCACTGTGGAGTCAGCTTTCTGTTGGAAGTATGTGGATCTGTCTTTGTTGGTCGTATTTCATCTCTCCATTTCTGAACGATGGCTCTTCCTTCTCCATCCACTCCTTCATACAGAAGTCTGGGAAGAAGAAGTTGATCTCTCTGTGTGCTGACTCAATGGAATCTGGGGAGAATAATGGACCATTAATGGAAATATTGGTAACACTTTCTATGATAAACATACTTATAATGCATTATAACACTATAGTTAGGAGCACTCATGACATTCATAATACTTTATAAAAATGATCATGACCCATTGTAGCATTTTATAACTACATGAGGTTTTTGCAAGGATCATAGTATGTTATAATTTTTATAGTTGTAATACATTATAATCAGTTTGTAATGCATTATAATCAGTTATAATGCATTATAACATTATTATGGATTACTCCTATGATAATTATAACATACTATGATCTTAAAGCAGCACTATGTAACTTTTTTATTGAATACAAATGTAATTTTGTACAATCTGTATGATAGAGTATGTTAATACAATATAACTTATACAATTGGGGTGGTTGTATTTTGTCTCCCTGCTCTTCTATCGAGACATTTACATCGTGTCAGATCTTGTGTCTCACCCCCTAGACATGATGGTCAAGATTACATTTTCCCCTGAGCAAGCAGGCAGGCTCTATTTGGTCAATGGTAAACATTTCAACACTTGTGTGCAGGAAACCAGGTTCAAATCAAGCATAGAAGAGGAAAGCTTTAAGACTTCTAAATAGGCCCATCACGTTATTATATACAGTAGATAGCCTATTTGTTTTAATACCATGAGGAGCAATGTATTTCATACAGTACCTGAGCCATGCGTACTGTTTCTTGTGTCTGTTAATCCAAACTGACCCCGAATAGTGTCAGGGGAGGTATATTTAGCCTGGAACACTTTGGTAGGTCCCATTAGTTCTCTCCAATGGGTTACGGCATCCTCCCTGGCTAGAATGTATGCACGCATTGGACCACTGGGGAAAATAGAACACAGTAAAATCCTGACAAATTGACTATTTTACTAACTGAGGATTTTGCAGTTCACGACAGACAATGGAATAATTTGATTTAACAAGGGATTTGTACACAATCGATTTCATCAAGACTTTGTATGGCTTTGTATCAGATTACGCTAAACCATACAGACAGGGCTGACAGGATGGACTGGCTGACATGTAGATAATTCAGTTCACACTTGAGGCTAATTATAATAACCAGGGAAAGATTTCTGTGGCTTCACCACAGGAAAACTAAATGATAATGTGATTGCAGGCACCTTTAGCAATTCCAGCAGTGAGAGTCTCTGCATTTAAAAGCTATAAGGCTACATATTGGCTCTCAAGCAATAGCCCCAGGGCTCAAGTGCTAATCAAGGAAGTCTCTTGATCATTGAAATCCATGTAATTGATGTTTCAGAACCTGGCTAGAATTGATTTATTGTGGACTTTCTAAGCATGAAATAGGATCCCTGTCAATTGAGGTATACCTTTATGTGTCAGTTCAGTGCGCTGTGTAATAAGGTCTGATTAAAATTTTCTTCGCTCAGCAAAACATAAAAAATACAATTTCTAAAGGGCATAAAAGCAACAGCACTTGCACAAACACACTTGACGAACACTGACTGTGGTTAGGAATGTATAGCCTATACCAGTTCTACTTGAAACAAAGCTTACCTTGACATGAATTCTACAAGTCTTTGAAAGAAGAATCGCCCTGAACAGCAAAACAAGGACAAAGCATTTCATATTTTGCATTAATAAAGTAGGTCTATGACAAAAGCAAACAAGAAAAAGAAGAAGTAGCAAGAGCAGAAGGGAGCGAGAGACCCAGATTACATCAATTTAGAATTGCCAGAGGCCCTGAATACCTGCAAGATAATTCATGTATTATTAAAGATGCATTCATTTCAACTTGCTGCTGCAATTCAATGACATGAAATTGCTGTCTGGCTCAGTGGAAAACATCATAACAAAAACAGCCACAACAATGCTTAAAAAAATAAAATAAAAACAGGGGGGAAAAAGGCAGATAGATGTTCAATCAACAAAAGGAGGGGTTCAATCTGTCTTATTCTGACCAGTCCAGTTCAAGTGGCTATGAACCTCACCAAGGATAAAACGGACACATTAACAATTAATTGGCTTACAATTAATTACATAATGGTCAGGTCAGGTGCAGTACGCTGGTTTTGTTGTCTACACACAATTAAATGAATTGTGTATCCACAAAGGGTGTTGAGGATTCATTTTGTTTGTTTTGTCAGGTGGAGTCAGTACTGTGAAGTCGGGCTGCAGTTAAATATTGCCAATCTAAACACCTGGAGAGTTCAAAGAACACCATCTTCCACACCTGCATGTTCAGCGTAAAACTTCTCAGATTCCTGTCTTCTCCACACAATGTCTTTAGATCTAACAATGACAAACTCATTGTCCAGGATTCTCTGGTGAAGAGCCTGAAAGAAAAAGAAGAAAAAAAGGTTAATAATATACTGCTCTAGTTAATAAGTAAACTAATTCTATGCCTGCATGTTTGGTTACTATTCTGGGAGTACAGTATGTTTGGAGCAACTGCACCCAGTGCAGGTTACCACAGTACAGTAAAATGGAAGGTGCTGTGATCATGATGTAATACCTACAGAACAGAAAACATTCATACCTACAGTAGTAGCTCATTTTAAACACATTAGGTGTCATGAGAGGAGGTGGCCGCAGCGTTTTTGCGCTTGACAGCGCTTTATGCTGGTGAATATCATGATGAATATTTGTAAATCACTCAAATAATTACCAGAATAATGCCACCAAAAACAAATAAACAAAGTAAGATGGAAGAAGAGATGGAGGAGTTCAGGACAACATTGAACCGTCTGTCAGAGGAGATAGGAAAAATCTCCAAACAACAGAAAGAGATGATCGATCTTATGAGCGAGGAGGTGAAACTCCTCAAAACAGAAATAAAAGAAAAGGATATGAAGATCAACGACTTGGAGAAGAGGATGGATAATCTGGAACAATACACACGAATGGAGGACCTCGTTATTACGGGTCTGGAAACAAAGCACCAAACATATGCGAGGGCCGCGGAAGTCTCAGACAAAGGAGAGGACGCGCCCGAGCAAGAGTTGCAAACACTGGAGCAACAAGTCGTCAAGTTCTTCGAAAGCAGAAACATGACCATTGACAGCCATAACATCTCAGCTTGTCACACACTACCCCGAAAGGACAGCAAATCTAAGCCTGTTATTATAATTTGTTTTGCTAATCGAAAAGGCAAGATTGAATTGTTAAGACAAGGTAAGAAGCTGGCCAGGACGGGTGTGTATGTGAATGAGCACCTTACGAAAAAGAATGCAGAAATTGCAAGGGAGGCACGCATTCTAAGAAAACAAGAAAAAATACAAGCAACGTGGACGAGAAACTGTAAGGTTATGATTCGGCTGAATGGATCCCCTGAAGAAGCAAAGGCGGTGATGGTGAAGGAATTAAAAGACCTTGACAAGTACAAATGAATGACTTAATCTTATTTGCGCTGCTGTCGCATGAGAAGACGGTGAAGATCAACGTGAATATGAGTATGACAGTTACATGCTTGTATGAACGACGTCCGTCTATATGCATGTGTTCTTTTTTCCTTGTATCCTTTTTGAATCTCATGTTTTCTGGACTCTTAATGGAAAGTAAACTTCAGCGAATAATCCCGAATATCAAATCATGGACACGAATGTGATCATAGACTGTTCCTTTCCATTCAATGATGTGGATGATGATGCATTTGGAATAATGGGATCGCGGAATTATGTGGATTATACTGCACAGAACTATGAGGAGCTGAATCTCAAATCGTTTGACTTCACTGAGTACAAGCCATATGAACTTGGAATTAACATTGACCCAGTAAACCACGTTTACAGCGACACCAACTGCAACTGTGAGTACTACACTGAGGAACAGTTTAAAGGCAATATAATAATGGATGGTAGCTTGTCAATGATACACTTCAACAGCAGAAGTCTCCATAAAAACATTAAAGACATTAAGGACTTTCTATCAAAGTTTAGCAAGTTCAGTGTCATTGCCATATCGGAATCCTGGCTCACAAAAGTCACGGAGGCCGAAGTGCAACTTGACCATTATGAACTATTCACAATTAACAGAGCAAACAACAGATATGGAGGTGTTGCCTTGTATGTACATAACGACTTTAAATGCAAAATAATTGAAACAATGTCATTAATTGTAGAAAACATAATGGAAATTATTACAGTGGAAATATATGTGGAAAAATCAAAGAGTTTAATAATAAGTAGTGTATATAGAACTCCCGGATCATGTCTTGACACGTTCAGTGATAAGATGACTGACTTATATGGTAAAATCATTGAAAGAAAGACGGTGTATGTATGCGGTGATTATAATGTAAATCTTTTGAATTCAAAGGAAAACAAAAAAACTAGAGACTTTGTGGACACAATGTATAGCTTAAGCCTATTTCCTGTTATTTTAAAACCAACAAGAATAACTTGTAATAGTGCTACTTTGATTGATAATATTTTTACGAATGACATTGAGAGCAAAGTAGTAAGTGGAATTTTACTAAATGACATCACTGACCACCTTCCTGTTTTTGCAACCTTTCACAACTCTATTAAGACAAAAACCCAAAGTTATCATGAAAATCAAACATTTATTCGCAAAAAAACATCAGAAGCTGTAGATGCTCTAAAGGAAGACCTGGGGAAGCAAAACTGGAATGTGGTCTATACACACGATGATCCAAATGAGGCTTATGATGGATTCCTCTCTATTTTCACTGCCTTATATGATAAGCATTGTCCATTAAGATTACAGAAGAAACACAAATTTGTGGAGAAGCCTTGGATGACTAGAGGCTTAGAAAATGCATGTAAAAAGAAAAATATATTGTATAAGCTGTTTTTAAAGAATAGAACTAAGGAAGCTGAAAATAAATATAAAAAATACAAAAATAAATTAACTAACATAATGAGACTTAATAAAAAGGAATACTACAATAAACTGCTGCAACAAAATAGAGATAATACACAAGGTACATGGAACATTCTAAACAGCATAATTAAGAAGGGCCTAAAAAAATCTGATTATCCTGATCACTTTATCACAGAAAATAAACCAAACATATCTACAGCCAAGGAGATTGTAAATGAATTTAATGATTTTTTTATAAATGTAGGTTCAAATTTGGCAAATGAAATTGTTGACCCAATAATTAAGGACGGAATAGATGAGAATATTATTAACAACAACCCCAATACTATATTTTTAACTAAAATTGAGGAGAATGAATTAATTGAAGTGGTAAATAAATTTAAAAATAAACGATCTACTGATTGTGATGATATAGATATGAGCCTAGTTAAAAATATTATAATATATATTGCAAAACCACTGACTCATATCTGCAATCAGTCACTTCAAACAGGAATATTTCCCAATAAAATGAAGACAGCTAAAGTAATTCCAATTTTCAAAAATGGAAATAAGCATATATTTTCTAATTATAGGCCAATTTCCCTTCTCCCTCAATTTTCAAAAATACTAGAAAAACTTTTTGCACATAGGTTGGAGCACTTCATAGAAAAACAAAATCTATTGAGTGACCAACAATATGGATTTAGATCTAACCGATCTACAACCATGGCTGTTATGGAACTTATAGATAAAATATCTACTAACACTGAAAATAATGAATACACTGTGGGACTATTTATAGATTTAAAAAAGGCATTTGACACTATAGACCATAGATTATTATTGAAAAAACTAAATAGATATGGTATTAGAGGGGTAGCTAATGTATGGATTAAAAATTACCTAGAAAATAGATTCCAATATGTACAAATAAATAATAATAAGTCTGAATTATTGAGGGTCACATGTGGGGTCCCACAGGGTTCGGTCCTGGGGCCAAAGCTTTTCATCTTATATATCAATGAGATATGCAATGTTTCCAGGAAGTTGGACTGTGTCTTGTTCGCTGATGATACAAATTTGTTTTGCTCTGGTAAAGATCTGAGGCATCTTCTGGATACAGTGGAAATGGAACTAAAAACAATAAAACGATGGTTTGATGCAAATAAATTATCATTAAATTTAAATAAAACAAAGTTTATGGTATTTGGAAATAGACAAATTGAACAAAATATACAAATTATGATAGATACAGTAAAAATAGAGAGAGTCTATGACAACACATTTCTTGGAGTGGTTATTGACCATAAGTTGAGCTGGAATCCCCATATAAATCAATTAAAAACAAAAATATCAAGGGCCATTGCAATACTGCATAAAACAAAAGACATTCTCTACACAAATTCATTATATATTCTGTACCAATCCCTAATAATACCACACATCACATATTGTGTGGAAGTCTGGGGAAACACATTTAAATCAATAAGTAACCCAATATACATACTCCAGAAAAAAGCAATAAGAATTGTTAACAAAGTGGATTACTATGAGCCAACCAACACTTTATTCATAAATTCAAACAGTCTCAAATTCAGAGAACTAGTGGACTTTAAAATCGCTCAACTCATGTACAAAATCAATAACAGCATGCTCCCGGACAGTATCCAGAAGATGTTTCATAAAAGACAAACAAAGTATAATCTCAGGGGTACATGCATTTACTCAAAAGAAAAAACAAGAACAAATGCAAAACAAAGATGTACAACATTCAAAGGAGTAACTCTGTGGAACAGCCTTGATAAAGATCTGAAATTGTGTAGCTCATTAAAAATATTCAAAAGATTACTTAAAAATAAGATGATAGATAATTATAAAAAAATATAAATGGCATGTGCCTTCTGTATGACTTCATTTATCATAGCATATATACAAATACTTGTACAGTACAGCAAACACGTACATGTACAGAAAAGTATCTTGTCCTTGTACCTTGTTTTCTTTTTTCCTTTGGTTGTTTTTTTGTTTTTTGTTTCTTTTTCTCTCTCCATTTTGACTTTCATTTTTTCTTTGTTTTGTAAAAGGGTAGGCGTAATAAGCAATGCTTCAGCCTATACCTTTTTGGTCAGAAATGTGGGTATCTTTTCTTGATAACATTTATTTTATTTTATTACCTACTGTAATGTTACCACAAATTGACTGACTGAAATAAACTAAACTAAACTAAACTAAACCTGCCATCCCTACTGTAGGCATGTCCCTATTTTGAGCATGTCAATTTTCACAAAATGTAAAAAATATTTCCAAAGTAAATAAATACATTTTCAAAAATAGCAAAATTAACAGATACCGGTACGCTCATAACACATCACAATGCGACACGCTGTGAGCTTGTACATCAGCTATTTGTCGTACAACAAAGCATATAGGGCTTATAAGTGGTTAAACCACTATTTATTATTATGATAAACTTGATAAAGGCCTGCTTCATGAAGCTCCAACAAAACGTTAATCCCTTTGATACCTCAGGGTTGAACGCAGCAAAGTATAAGCTTGTCTTATGTTGCACATTGGTACAGCCTCTTGTGTTTTCAGATGAGCAGATCTATGCCCACGGCTGTGGAAGATTAGTACTTGGAAAATTGTTTCATGAAATTGTTTCAACAACTCTGAGGTAGTTAAACTTAAACACTTAAGGCCTATTTTATATTTGTCCGACGATGTTGCATGGCTAAAATAGGCGATCTTTTATGGCTTTAATAGAAATCGGATTCCTCCTACAACTGGGAAGCTTTCAAAATAAGAGTGTATTTTATTTTACACAATTGGAAACGTGTAATGTCATTAGACAACACAGGTTTTATTTTAAAATCTGCCTAGTGGAGGTACATGAAATGGACGAGGGGTCTCCGACTGACTCATCAAAATGTTGATTTTCAGGTGGCAGTGCCAGGGCCCCCTTGGCTCCAGGGCCCTGTGCACAATGTGCACAAGCCATCATCCGTCCCTGTCTACAAGTTCACGTGTCGCAACACGTTGTGAGCGTGTAGATTTTGACAATTTTTAACAATTTCTGAAAGTTTTTCAAAATAATATAAAAAAAGGAGAATGATTTACCAGACAGATGCAAACATGATAAGAAGAACCACGGTACACTTGTGCCCAAAATCGAGAGGCCAGGTTGAACGTTGTTCAAAATAAACACTAGTTTATGACCCACATTTTCCATCCAGGTTCTCACTGCAATTCTCACTCAATTTTCCTTGTGTAATTTGAATATTCTGTTTACCATTTCAATCCAATTGTAACCATTTATAATTTATTTATTATTATTAACCAAGAATTGCCCTATATCGGATGAATAATCTGTGAATGATTTAGGAACAAATTCTGTATCTATTTGTTTGTGTTCTAAGTCTAACCTGAGAAAAACTCATGTGCAGCTCACCTGTAACATCAGAGGATGTGCCACTGCATCTGGCTTAACGACCGCCAGGGTGAGCTGCAGTGCTTTAGCCAGGCGAGTGGTTGTTAGCAGCATTGCCTGGAATAGAAACAAATAAGATAACATGAGGGGGGAAATAGGATTTACGCAAAGTAAAATACAAAATAAAAAAGTAGTGTCATATGTATTGTGATTTTAAAATATCTAGCTAGCCATGAATACACGACGTTGTCTGTCGCGACCGTCATGGATGAACTTCAACCTGGTTTTACGACTCGTTCATCTACTTAAACCTTCTGATTTCAAATATAAAGTGCTTCCCCATGGCTACTGATGTTACAATTATGTACGGCCTCTCGGTAGTACCCGTATCATCCGTATTGTTAAATAAAAAGCATTTTAATCCGATCGGTGGCCATTTTCTCATAGAGTTATAATGTATCAGAGTGCAATACACCTCCCATCCGATAGAGTCGCGTAGTTGAAAGCATGGCGAAAATACGGAGAAAATGGCCACCGATCGGATTAAAATGCTTTTTATTGAACAATACGGAAGATAAGGGTACTTCTGCGGGCCCGAACAGAATTGTAACATCCGTGGCCAATGGTTAAGCAATTTATATTTGAAATCTGAACGTTTATGTAAACTCTGTAAATGGAGAAAGTGCAAACACCAGGTTGAAGTTCATCCATGACTGACTCATGATATGACAGTCACGTTTCAGGGTTACCGAGAAGCCAAATTGACAAATGACACAACATTCTGCTGACAAGAAATGAGCGTGATTGTTATTTAAATAAAATAGAACTATACACTATAATAGCAACGATAGTTCGATACGTTAACAGTCATGTTAGTAACGGGTTACACACCTTGTGTTTCAGTTTGACAGAATGAATCTCTGACGCTGCTCAGCCTGGCATCGCAGCGGCCGCAGCCATAGTACAAGAAATATCAACTTATAACACTCAGCCAAAACAGCGCTCAACTAACTACACGCATCCAGTAGATTTATAGATCAGCGCATGCATTTAAGACAATAAAACGTAATTTAATGATATAACAGCACGGATATAATTTGTGATGCACTTTAATGGTCCCGGTACCGGGTCCGGTAGTTAAGATGTCCTCCAGAAACTAAACCAGTATGTAATAGTTCCACATTCAGTGTGGCTGGTAATATTCACCAATAAACTGTCTCTATAATTTATCATAATATATGATCGTGGGGACTAGGGGAAATTCTTAACTGGAGGGACAAATAAGAACCCCTTGTTGGGCAGTTCAAATGTATATTGGAATCAGCTGCACAGTTGTACTGTGCAGGACATGCTTGTTCAATCCTCCAGCTGTGTGAACAAAAAATAAAATAAAAACTTGATCACAAAAAAAAATAATATATGATCGTAATTATCATAATGTTGTCAATTTAACAGGCTATAGTAGTGTATATCTGTCTGTCATTTAATGTCACTATGAATTGAGTTGTACAAAAGGACCCCAATTAACCAGTGTTTTCGTTTTTTTTTT